>NW_025229774.1:18193-19249 GCF_018294505.1 Triticum aestivum | reverse complement strand
ACCCTGAAATTGAAAAGCATTTCAAATGAACTCTGAAAATGTTGAAAGTTGGCATGGTACCATCATTTCACCCACATAGCATGTGCAAGAAAGTAGAGAGGGTTAAGGCAAAACCTGGTTGCACTTCGTGTACAAAACAGACAATCTCTTTCGAAGTATCAGGGTTTCATACGGAAACTCGTCTGATACAAAGGGATTTCATTTTTTGAACTTATTTGGACTCCATAGTTTTTGTGTGTTCACAATGCACCATTCAAAGCCACATAACCAATTTTCATCCCTTTCTGACTTCATTTGTTATTTTTCATGCATTTACTAAATATTTTGAGGTATAAGACCCTGAAATTGAAAAGCATTTCAAATGAACTCTGAAAAGGTTGAAAGTTGGCAAGGTATCATAATTTCACCTACATAGCATGTGCAAGAAAGAAGAGAGGGTTACAGCAAAAACTGGATGCACTTCGTGTACAAAACGGACAATCTCTTTCGAAGTATCAGGGTTTCATACGGAAACTCGTCTGTTACAAAGGGATTTCATTTTTTTGAACTTATTTGGACTCCATAGTTTTTGTGTGTTCAAATGCACCATTCAAAGCCACATCATCAATTTTCAACCCTTTCTCACCTCATTTGCTATTTTTCATGCATTTACTGAATATTTTGAGCTATAAGACCCTGAAATTGAAAAGCATTTCAAATGAACTCTGAAAATGTTGAAAGTTGGCATGGTATCATCATTTCACCCACATAGCATGTGCAAGAAAGTAGAGAGGGTTAAGGCAAAACCTGGATGCACTTCGTGTACAAAACAGACAATCTCTTTCGAAGTATCTGGGTTTCATACGGAAACTCGTCTGTTACAAAGGGATTTCATTTTTTGAACTTATTTGGACTCCATAGTTTTTGTGTGTTCAAAATGCACCATTCAAAGCCACATAATCAATTTTCAACCCTTTCTGACTTCATTTGTTATTTTTCATGCATTTACTGAATATTTTGAGCTATAAGACCCTGAAATTGAAAAGCATTTCAAATGAACTCTGAAAAGGTTGAAAG
>NW_025229774.1:13167-14392 GCF_018294505.1 Triticum aestivum | reverse complement strand
TTCTCACTTCATTTGCTATTTTTCATGCACTTACTGAATATTTTGAGCTATAAGACCCTGAAATTGAAAAGCATTTCAAATGAACTCTGAAAAGGTTGAAAGTTGGCATGGTATCAAAATTTCACCCACATAGCATGTGCAAGAAAGAAGAGAGGGTTACAGCAAAAACTGGATGCACTTCGTGTACAAAACGGACAATCTCTTTCGAAGTATCAGGGTTTCATACGGAAACTCGTCTGTTATAAAGGGATTTCATTTTTTTGAACTTACTTGAACTCCATAGTTTTTCTGTGTTCAAATGCACCATTCAAAGCCACATCATCAATTTTCAACCCTTTCTCACTTCATTTGCTATTTTTCATGCATTTACTGAATATTTTGAGCTATAAGACCCTGAAATTGAAAAGCATTTCAAATGAACTCTGAAAATGTTGAAAGTTGGCATGGTATCATCATTTCACCCACATAGCATGTGCAAGAAAGTAGAGAGGGTTAAGGCAAAACCTGGATGCACTTCGTGTACAAAACAGACAATCTCTTTCGAAGTATCAGGGTTTCATACGGAAACTCGTCTGTTACAAAGGGATTTCATTTTTTTGAACTTATTTGAACTCCATTGTTTTTTGTGTTCAAAATGCACCATTCAAAGCCACATAATCAATTTTCAACCCTTTCTGACTTCATTTGTTATTTTTCATGCACTTACTGAATATTTTGAGCTATAAGACCCTGAAATTGAAAAGCATTTCAAATGAACTCTGAAAATGTTGAAAGTTGGCATGGTATCATAATTTCACCCACATAGCATGTGCAAGAAAGAAGAGAGGGTTACTGCAAAAACTGGATGCACTTCGTGTACAAAACGGACAATCTCTTTCGAAGTATCAGGGTTTCATATGGAAACTCGTCTGTTACAAAGGGATTTCATTTTTTGAACTTATTTGGACTCCATAGTTTTTGTGTGTTCAAAATGCACCATTCAAAGCTACATAATCAATTTTCAACCCTTTCTGACTTCATTTGTTATTTTTCATGCATTTACTGAATACTTTGAGGTATAAGACCCGAAAATTGAAAAGCATTTCAAATGAACTCTGAAAAGGTTGAAAGTTGGCATGGTATCATCATTTCACCCACATAGCATGTGCAAGAAAGTAGAGAGGGTTACGGCAAAAACTGGATGCACTTCGTGTACAAAACGGACAATCTCTTTCGAAGTATCAGG
>NW_025229774.1:11823-12655 GCF_018294505.1 Triticum aestivum | reverse complement strand
TGTTACAAAGGGATTTCATTTTTTTGAACTTATTTGAACTCCATAGTTTTTCTGTGTTAAAATGCACCATTCAAAGCCACATCATCAATTTTCAACCCTTTCTCACTTCATTTGCTATTTTTCATGCATTTACTGAATATTTTGAGCTATAAGACCCTGAAATTGAAAAGCATTTCAAATGAACTCTGAAAATGTTGAAAGTTGGGATGGTATCATCATTTCACCCACATAGCATGTGCAAGAAAGTAGAGAGGGTTAAGGCAAAACCTGGATGCACTTCGTGTACAAAACAGACAATCTCTTTCGAAGAATCAGGGTTTCATACGGAAACTCGTCTGTTACAAAGGGATTTCATTTTTTTGAACTTATTTGAACTCCATAGTTTTTCTATGTTCAAATGAACCATTCAAAGCCACATCATCAATTTTCAACCCTTTCTCACTTCATTTGTTATTTTTCATGCATTTACTGATTATTTTGATCTATAAGACCCTGAAATTGAAAAGCATTTCAAATGAACTCTGAAAATGTTGAAAGTTGGCATGGTATCATCATTTCACCCACATAGCATGTGCAAGAAAGTAGAGAGGGTTAAGGCAAGACCTGGATGCACTTCGTGTACAAAACAGACAATCTCTTTTGAAGTATCAGGGTTTCATACGGAAACTCGTCTGTTACAAAGGGATTTCATTTTTTTGAACTTATTTGAACTCCATAGTTTTTCTGTGTTCAAATGCACCATTCAAAGCCACATCATCAATTTTCAACCCTTTCTCACTTCATTTGTTATTTTTCATGCATTTACTGAATATTTTGAGCTATAAGACCCTGA
>NW_025229774.1:10311-11727 GCF_018294505.1 Triticum aestivum | reverse complement strand
GGTTAAGGCAAAACCTGGATGCACTTCGTGTACAAAACAGACAAGCTCTTTTGAAGTATCAGAGTTTCATACGGAAACTCGTCTGTTACAAAGGGATTTCATTTTTTTGAACTTATTTGTACTCCATAGTTTTTCTGTGTTCAAATGCACCATTCAAAGCCACATCATCAATTTTCAACCCTTTCTCACTTCATTTGTTATTTTTCATGCATTTACTAAATATTTTGAGCTATAAGACCCTGAAATTGAAAAGCATTTCAAATGAACTCTGAAAATGTTGAAAGTTGGTATGGTATCATCATTTCACCCACATAGCATGTGCAAGAAAGTAGAGAGTGTTAAGGCAAAACCTGGATGCACTTCGTGTACAAAACAGACAATCTCTTTTGAAGTATCAGGGTTTCATACGGAAACTCGTCTGTTACAAAGGGATTTCATTTTTTTGAACTTATTTGAACTCCACAGTTTTTCTGTGTTCAAATGCACCATTCAAAGCCACATCATCAATTTTCAACCCTTTCTCACTTCATTTGTTATTTTTCATGCATTTACTGAATATTTTGAGCTATAAGACCCTGAAATTGAAAAGCATTTCAAATGAACTCTGAAAATGTTGAAAGTTGTCATGGTATCATCATTTCACCAACATAGCATGTGGAACAAAGTAGAGAGGGTTAAGGCAAAACCTGGATGCACTTCGTGTACAAAACAGACAATCTCTTTCCAAGTATCAGGGTTTCATACGGAAACACGTCTGTTACAAAGGGATTTCATTTTTTTGAACTTATTTGAACTCCATAGTTTTTATTTGTTCAAATGCACCATTCAAAGCCACATCATCAATTTTCAACCCTTTCTCACTTCATTTGTTATTTTTCATGCATTTACTGATTATTTTGAGCTATAAGACCCTGAAATTGAAAAGCATTTCAAATGAACTCTGAAAATGTTGAAAGTTGGCATGGTATCATCATTTCACCCACATAGCATGTGCAAGAAAGTAGAGAGGGTTAAGGCAAAACCTGGATGCACTTCGTGTACAAAACGGACAATCTCTTTCGAAGTATCAGGGTTTCATATGGAAACTCGTCTGTTACAAAGGGATTTCATTTTTTGAACTTAATTGGACTCCATAGTTTTTGTGTGTTCAAAATGCACCATTGAAAGCCACATAATCAATTTTTAACCCTTTCTGACTTCATTTGTTATTTTTCATGCATTTACTGAATATTTTGAGCTATAAGACCCTGAAATTGAAAAGCATTTCAAATGAACTCTGAAAAAGTTGAAAGTTGGCATGGTATCATCATTTCACCCATATAGCATGTGCAAGAAAGTAGAGAGGGTTACGGCAAAAACTAGATGCAATTCATGTACAAAACGGACAATCTCTTTCGAAGTATCAGGGTTTCATAC
>NW_025229774.1:9180-10301 GCF_018294505.1 Triticum aestivum | reverse complement strand
AAAATGTTGAAAGTTGGCATGGTATCATCATTTCACCCACATAGCATGTGCAAGAAAGTAGAGAGGGTTAAGGCAAAACCTGGATGCACTTCGTGTACAAAACAGACAATCTCTTTTGAAGTATCAGGGTTTCATACGGAAACTCGTCTGTTACAAAGGGATTTCATTTTTTTGAACTTATTTGAACTCCATAGTTTTTCTGTGTTCAAATGCACCATTCAAAGACACATCATCAATTTTCAACCCTTTCTCACTTCATTTGTTATTTTTCATGCATTTACTGATTATTTTGAGCTATAAGACCCTGAAATTGAAAAGCATTTCAAATGAACTCTGAAAATGTTGAAAGTTGGCATGGTATCATCATTTCACCCAGATAGCATGTGCAAGAAAGTAGAGAGGGTTAAGGCAAAACCTGGATGCACTTCGTGTACAAAACGGACAATCTCTTTCGAAGTATCAGAGTTTCAGACGGAAACTCGTCTGTTACAAAGGGATTTCATTTTTTGAACTTAATTGGACTCCATAGTTTTTGTGTGTTCAAAATGCACCATTCGAAGCCACATAATCAATTTTCATCCCTTTCTGACTTCATTTGTTATTTTTCATGCATTTACTGAATATTTTGAGCTATAAGACCCTGAAATTGAATAGATATTCAAATGAACTCTGAAAAGGTTGAAAGTTGGCATCGTATCATCATTTCACCCACATAGCATGTGCAAGAAAGTAGAGAGGGTTACGGCAAAACCTGGATGCACTTCGTGTACAAAACGGACAATCTCTTTCAAAGTATCAGGGTTTCATACGGAAACTCATCTGTTACAAAGGGATTTCATTTTTTAACTTATTGGAACTCCATAGTATTTTGTGTTCAAAATGCACCATTCAAAGCCACATCATCAATTTTCAACCCTTTCTGACTTCATTTGTTATTTTTCATGCATTTACTGAATATTTTGAGCTATAAGACCCTGAAATTAGAAAGCATTTCAAATGAACTCTGAAACGGTTGAAAGTTGGCATGGTATCATCATTTCACCCACATAGCATGTGCAAGAAAGTAGAGAGGGTTAAGGCAAAAACTGGATGCACTTCGTGTACAAAACGGACAATCTCTT
>NW_025229774.1:8529-9170 GCF_018294505.1 Triticum aestivum | reverse complement strand
GCCACATCATCAATTTTCAACCCTTTCTGACTTCATTTGTTATTTTTCATGCTTACTGATTATTTTGAGATATAAGACCCTGAAATTGGAAAGCATTTCAAATGAACTCTGAAAAGGTTGAAAGTTGGCATGGTATCATCATTTGAACCACATAGCATGTGCAAGAAAGTAGAGAGGGTTAAGGCAAAAACTGGATGCACTTCGTGTACAAAACGGACAATCTCTTTCGAAGTATCAGGGTTTCATACGGAAACTTGTCTGTTACAAAGGAATTTCATTTTTTTTACTTATTTGAACTCCATAGTTTTTCTGTGCTCAAAATGCACCATTAAAGCCACATCATCAATTTTCAACCCTTTCTGACTTCATTTCTTTTTTTCATGCATTTACTAATTATTTTGAGCTATAAGACCCTGAAATTGGAAAGCATTTATAATGAACTATGAAAAGGTTGAAAGTTGGCCTGGTATCATCATTTGACCCAAATAGCATGTGCAAGAAAATAGAGAGGGTTACGGCAAAAGCTGGATGCACTTCGTGTACAAAACGGACAATCTCTTTCGAAGTATCAGGGTTTCATACGGAAACTCGTTTGTTACAAAGGGATTTCATTTTTTTGAACTTATTTGAACTCCATAGTT
>NW_025229774.1:7977-8519 GCF_018294505.1 Triticum aestivum | reverse complement strand
TGGATGCACTTCGTGTACAAAACGGACAATCTCTTTCGAAGTATCAGGGTTTCATACGGAAACTCGTATATTACAAAGGGATTTCATTTTTTTGAACTTATTTGAACTCCATAGTTTTTCTGTGTTCAAATGCACCATTCAAATCCACATCATCAATTTTCAACCCTTTCTGACTTCATTTGTTATTTTATGCATTTACTTAATATTTTGAGCTATAAGACCCCGAAATTGAAAAGCATTTCAAATGAACTCTGAAAAGGTTGAAAGTTGGCATGGTATCATCATTTCACCGACATAGCATGTGCAAGAAAGTAGAGAGGGTTACGGCAAAAACTGGATGCACTTCGTGTACAAAACGGACAATCTCTTTCGAAGTATCAGGGTTTCATACGGAAACTCGTCTGTTACATAGGGATTTCATTTTTTTGATCTTATTTGAACTCCATAGTTTTTATGTGTTCAAATGCACCATTCAAAGCCACATCATCAATTTTCAACCCTTTCTCACTTCATTTGTTATTTTTCATGAATTTACTGAATAT
>NW_025229774.1:1970-2709 GCF_018294505.1 Triticum aestivum | reverse complement strand
TTTTCAACCCTTTCTCACTTCATTTGGTATTTTTCATGCATTTACTGAATATTTTGAGCTATAAGACCCTGAAATTGAAAAGCATTTCAAATGAACTCTGAAAATGTTGAAAGTTGGCATGGTATCATCATTTCACCCACATAGCATGTGCAACAAAGTAGAGAGGGTTAAGGCAAAACCTGGATGCACTTCGTGTACAAAACAGACAATCTCTTTCGAAGTATCAGGGTTTCATACGGAAACTCGTCTGTTACAAAGGGATTTCATTTTTTTTGAACTTATTTGAACTCCATAGTTTTTTGTGTTCAAAATGCACCATTCAAAGCCACATCATCAATTTTCAACCCTTTCTCACTTCATTTGTTATTTTTCATGCATTTACTGATTATTTTGAGCTATAAGACCCTGAAATTGAAAAGCGTTTCAAATGAACTCTGAAAATGTTGAAAGTTGGCATGGTATCATCATTTCACCCGCATAGCATGTGCAAGAAAGTAGAGAGGGTTAAGGCAAAACCTGGATGCACTTCGTGTACAAAATAGACAATCTCTTTTGAAGTATCAGGGTTTCATACGGAAACTCGTCTGTTACAAAGGGATTTCATTTTTTTGAACTTATTTGAACTCCATAGTTTTTTTGTGTTCAAATGCACCATTCAAAGCCACATCATCAATTTTCAACCCTTTCTCACTTCATTTGTTATTTTTCATGCATTTACTGAATATTTTGAGCTATAAGA
>NW_025229774.1:1214-1960 GCF_018294505.1 Triticum aestivum | reverse complement strand
AGACCCTGAAATTGAAAAGCATTTCAAATGAACTCTGAAAAGGTTGAAAGTTGGCATGGTATCATAATTTCACCCACATAGCATGTGCAAGAAAGAAGAGAGGGTTACAGCAAAAACTGGATGCACTTCGTGTACAAAACGGACAATCTCTTTCGAAGTATCAGGGTTTCATACGGAAACTCGTCTGTTACAAAGGGATTTCATTCTTTTGAACTTATTTGAACTCCATAGTTTTTCTGTGTTCAAATGCACCATTCAAAGCCACATCATCAATTTTCAACCCTTTCTCACTTCAATTGTTATTTTTCATGCATTTACTCAATATTTTGAGCTATAAGACCCTGAAATTGAAAAGCATTTCAAATGAACTCTGAAAATGTTGAAAGTTGGCATGGTATCATCATTTCACCCACATACCATGTGCAAGAAAGTAGAGAGGGTTAAGGCAAAACCTGGATGCACTTCGTGTACAAAACAAACAATCCCTTTCGAAGTATCAGGGTTTCATACGGAAACTCGTCTGTTACAAAGGGATTTCATTTTTTTGAACTTATTTGAACTCCATAGTTTTTCTGTGTTCAAATGCACCATTCAAAGCCACATCATCAATTTTCAACCCTTTCTCACTTCATTTGTTATTTTTCATGCATTTACTGAATATTTTGAGCTATAAGACCCTGAAATTGAAAAGCATTTCAAATGAACTCTGAAAATGTTGAAAGTTGGCATGGTATCATCATTTCACC
>NW_025229774.1:0-1204 GCF_018294505.1 Triticum aestivum | reverse complement strand
TCTTTTGAAGTATCAGGGTTTCATACGGAAACTCGTCTGTTACAAAGGGATTTCATTTTTTTGAACTTATTTGAACTCCATAGTTTTTTTGTGTTCAAATGCACCATTCAAAGCCACATCATCAATTTTCAACCCTTTCTCACTTCATTTGTTATTTTTCATGCATTTACTGAATATTTTGAGCTATAAGACCCTGAAATTGAAAAGCATTTCAAATGAACTCTGAAAATGTTGAAAGTTGGCATGGTATCATCATTTCACCCACATAGCATGTGCAAGAAAGTAGAGAGGGTTAAGGCAAAACCTGGATGCACTTCGTGTACAAAACAGACAATCTCTTTCGAAGTATCAGTGTTTCATACGGAAACTCGTCTGTTACAAAGGGATTTCATTTTTTGAACTTATTTGGACTCCATAGTTTTTGTGTGTTCAAAATGCACCATTCAAAGCCACATAATCAATTTTCAACCCTTTCTGACTTCATTTGTTATTTTTCATGCATTTACTGAATATTTTGAGGTATAAGACCCTGAAATTTAAAATCATTTCAAATGAACTCTGAAAAGGTTGAAAGTTGGCATGGTATAATCATTTCACCTACATAGCATGTGCAAGAAAGAAGAGAGGGTTACGGCAAAAACTGGATGCACTTCATGTACAAAACGGACAATCTCTTTCGAAGTATCAGGGTTTCATGCGGAAACTCGTCTACTACAAAGGGATTTCATTTTTTTCAACTTATTTGAACTCCATAGTTTTGTGTGTTCAAAATGCACCATTCAAAGACACATAATCAATTTTCAACCCTTTCTGACTTCATTTGTTATTTTTCGTGCATTTACTGATTATTTTGAGCTATAAGACCCTGAAATTGAAAAGCATTTCAAATGAACTCTGAAAAGGTTGAAAGTTGGCATGGTATCATGATTTCACCCACATAGCATGTGCAAGAAAGTAGAGAGGGTTACGGCAAAAACTGGATGCACTTCGTGTACAAAACGGACAATCTCTTTCGATGTATCAGGGTTTCATACGGAAACTCGTCTGTTACAAAGGGATTTCATTTTTTTGAACTTATTTGAACTCCATAGTTTTTTGTGTTCAAAATGCACCATTCAAAGCCACATAATCAATTTTCAACCCTTTCTGACTTCATTTGTTATTTTTCATGCATTTACTGATTATTTTGAGCTATAAGACCCTG
>NW_025229773.1:18652-19250 GCF_018294505.1 Triticum aestivum | reverse complement strand
CACGAAACGGCTCAGAATCTGCCAAAACCGCGAGTGTTGATGACCAAAACGTAAACGCACCCCAGGGTTCGTTAATCGTGTAAATCACTCCGGGACCCCAAAACAGTGAGTAATAGTCCAGGAAACGGGCCAGAATCGGCCAAAACTGTGAGTGCTGATGACCAAAACGTAAGCGCACCTTGGGATTCAACAACTATGGAAATCGCTTTGGGGCCCAAAACCACGAAACGGGTCAGAATCGGCCAAAACCGTAATTGTTGATGACCGAAACGTAAACGCACCCCAGGTTTCGTTAATCATGGAAATCACTCCGGGACCCCAAAACAGTGAGTAATAGTCCACGAAACGTGCCAGAATCGGCCAAAAATGTGAGTGTTGATGACCGACACGTAAGTGCACCTTGGGGTTCAACAACTATGAAACCGGTTTGGGGCCCCAAAACGGTGAGTAATAGTCCATGAAACGGGTCAGAATCGGCCAAAACCGCGAGTGTTGATGACCGAATCGTAAACACACCCCAGGGTTCGTTAATCATGGAAACCTCTCCGGGACCCCAAAACAGTGAGTAATAGTCCACGAAATGGGCCAGAATCGGCCA
>NW_025229773.1:17923-18282 GCF_018294505.1 Triticum aestivum | reverse complement strand
CTCCGGGACCCCAAAACAGTGAGTAATAGTCCACGAAACGGGCCAGAATCGGCCAAATCTGTGAGTGTTGATGACCGACACGTAAGCGCACCTTGGGGTTCAACAACTATGGAAATCGCTTTAGGGCCCAAAAACGGTGAGTAATAGTCCACGAAACGGGTCAGAATGGGCCAAAACCGCGAGTGTTGATGACCGAAACATAAACGCACCCGAGGATTCGTTAATCGTGGAAATCACTCCGGGACCCCAAAACAGTGAGTAATAGTCCATGAAACGGGCCAGAATCGGCCAAATCTGTGAGTGTTGATGACCGACATGTAATCGCACCTTGGGGTTCAACAACTATGGAAATCGCTTTG
>NW_025229773.1:11606-12103 GCF_018294505.1 Triticum aestivum | reverse complement strand
AGTGAGTAATAGTCCATAAAACGGGTAAGAATCGATAAAAACCGCGAGTGTTGATGACCGAAACGTAAACGCACCCCAGGGTTCATTAATCGTGGAAATCACTCCGGGACCCCAAAACAGTGAGTAATAGTCCACGAAACGGGCGAGAATCGGCCAAAACTGTGAGTGTTGATGACCTACACGTAAGCGCGCCTTGGTGTTCAACAACTATGGGAATTTGTTTGGGGACCAAAAATGGTGAGTAATAGTACACGAAACGGCTCAGAATCTGCCAAAACCGCGAGTGTTAATGACCAAAACGTAAACGCACCCCAGGGTTCGTTAATCGTGTAAATCACTCCGGGACCCCAAAACAGTGAGTAATAATTCAGGAAACGGGCCAGAATCGGCCAAAAATGTGAGTGTTGATGACCGACACGTATGCGCACCTTGGGGTTCAACAACTATGAAACCGGTTTGGGGCCCCAAAACGGTGAGTAATAGTCCATGAAACGGGT
>NW_025229773.1:10658-11596 GCF_018294505.1 Triticum aestivum | reverse complement strand
GTAAGCGCGCCTTGGGGTTCAACAACTATGGAAATTTGTTTGGGGCCCAAAAATGGTGAGTAATAGTACACGAAACGGCTCAGAATCTGCCAAAACCGCGAGTGTTAATGACCAAAACGTAAACGCACCCCAGGGTTCGTTAATCGTGTAAATCACTCCGGGACCCCAAAACAGTGAGTAATAGTCCAGGAACGGGCCAGAATCGGCCAAAAATGTGAGTGTTGATGACCGACACGTATGCGCACCTTGGGGTTCAACAACTATGAAACCGGTTTGGGGCCCCAAAACGGTGAGTAATAGTCCATGAAACGGGTCAGAATCGGCCAAAACCGCGAGTGTTGATGACCGAATCGTATAGGCACCCCAGGGTTCGTTAATCGTGGAAACCTCTCCGGGACCCCAAAACAGTGAGTAATAGTCCATGAAATAGGCCAGAATCGGCCAAATCTGTGAGTGTTGATGACCTATGCGTAAGCGCGCCTTAGGGTTCAACAACTATAGAAATTCATTTGGTGCCCAAAAACGGTGAGTAATAGTCCACGAAACGGGTCAGAATCGGCCAAACCCGCTAGTGTTGATGGCCAAAACATAAACGCACACCAGGGTTCGTTAATCGTGGAAATCATCTCCGAGACCCCAAAACAGTGAGTAATAGTCCAGGAAACGGGCCAGAATCGGCCAAATCTGTGAGTGTTGATGACCGACACGTAAGCGCACCTTGGGGTTCAACAACTATGGAAATCGCTTTAGGGCCCAAAAACGGTGAGTAATAGTCCACGAAACGGGTCAGAATGGGCCAAAACCGCGAGTGTTGATGACCAAAATGTAAACGCACCCTAGGATTCGTTAATCGTGGAAATCACTCCGGGACCCCAAAACAGTGAGTAATAGTCCATGAAACGGGCCAGAATCGGCCAAATCTGTGAGTGTTGATGACC
>NW_025229773.1:6434-7732 GCF_018294505.1 Triticum aestivum | reverse complement strand
GGGTCAGAATCGATAAAAACCGCGAGTGTAGATGACCGAAACATAAACGCACCCCGGGATTCGTTAATCCTGGAAATAACTCCGGGACCGCAAAACAGTGAGTAATAGTCCATGAAACGTGCCAGAATCGGCCAAAACTGTGAGTGTTGATGACCGACACGTAATCGCACCTTGGGGTTCAACAACTATGGAAATCTCTTTGGGGCCCCAAAACGGTGAGTAATAGTCCATAAAACGGGTCAGAATCGATAAAAACCGCGAGTGTTGATGACCGAAATGTAAACGCACCCCGGGATTCGTTAATCGTGGAAATCACTTCGGGACCCCAAAACAGTGAATAATATTCCATGAAACGGGCCAGAATCGGCCAAAACTGTGAGTGTTGATGACCGACACGTAATCGCACCTTGGGGTTCAACAACTATGGAAATCTCTTTGGGGCCCCAAAACGGTGAGTAATAGTCCATAAAACGGGTAAGAATCGATAAAAACCGCGAGTGTTGATGACCGAAACGTAAACGCACCCCAGGGTTCATTAATCGTGGAAATCACTCCGGGACCCCAAAACAGTGAGTAATAGTCCACGAAACGGGCGAGAATCGGCCAAAACTGTGAGTGTTGATGACCTACAAGTAAGCGCGCCTTGGGGTTCAACAACTATGGAAATTTGTTTGGGGCCCAAAAATGGTGAGTAATAGTACACGAAACGGCTCAGAATCTGCCAAAACCGCGAGTGTTAATGACCAAAACGTAAACGCACCCCAGGGTTCGTTAATCGTGTAAATCACTCCGGGACCCCAAAACAGTGAGTAATAGTCCAGGAAACGGGCAAGAATCGGCCAAAAATGTGAGTGTTGATGACCGACACGTATGCGCACCTTGGGGTTCAACAACTATGAAACCGGTTTGGGGCCCCAAAACGGTGAGTAATAGTCCATGAAACGGGTCAGAATCGGCCAAAACCGCGAGTGTTGATGACTGAATCGTAAAGGCACCCCAGGGTTCGTTAATCGTGGAAACCTCTCCGGGACCCCAAAACAGTGAGTAATAGTCCATGAAATAGGCCAGAATCGGCCAAATCTGTGAGTGTTGATCACCTATGCGTAAGCGCGCCTTAGGGTTCAACAACTATAGAAATTCATTTGGGGCCCAAAAACGGTGAGTAATAGTCCACGAAACGGGTTAGAATCGGCCAAACCCGCTAGTGTTGATGACCAAAACATAAACGCACACCAGGGTTCGTTAATCGTGGAAATCATCTCCGAGACCCGAAAACAGTGAGTAATAGTCCATGAAAC
>NW_025229773.1:1482-1860 GCF_018294505.1 Triticum aestivum | reverse complement strand
AACCGCGAGTGTTGATGACCGAAATGTAAACGCACCCCGGGAGTCGTTAATCGTGGAAATCACTCCGGGACCCCAAAATAGTGAATAATAGTCCATGAAACGGGCCAGAATCGGCCAAAACTGTGAGTGTTGATGACCGACACGTAATCGCACCTTGGGGTTCAACAACTGTGGAAATCTCTTTGGGGCCCCAAAACGGTGAGTAATAGTCCATAAAACGGGTAAGAATCGATAAAAACCGCGAGTGTTGATGACCGAAACGTAAACGCACCCCAGGGTTCATTAATCGTGGAAATCACTCCGGGACCCCAAAACAGTGAGTAATAGTCCACGAAACGGGCGAGAATCGGCCAAAACTGTGAGTGTTGATGACCTACA
>NW_025229773.1:0-845 GCF_018294505.1 Triticum aestivum | reverse complement strand
CCCAAAAATGGTGAGTAATAGTACACGAAACGGCTCAGAATCTGCCAAAACCGCGAGTGTTAATGACCAAAACGTAAACGCACCCCAGGGTTCGTTAATCGTGTAAATCACTCCGGGACCCCAAAACAGTGAGTAATAGTCCAGGAAACGGGCCAGAATCGGCCAAAAATGTGAGTGTTGATGACCGACACGTATGCGCACCTTGGGGTTCAACAACTATGAAACCGGTTTGGGGCCCCAAAACGGTGAGTAATAGTCCATGAAACGGGTCAGAATCGGCCAAAACCGCGAGTGTTGATGACTGAATCGTAAAGGCACCCCAGGGTTTGTTAATCGTGGAAACCTCTCTGGGACCCCAAAACAGTGAGTAATAGTCCATGAAATAGGCCAGAATCGGCCAAATCTGTGAGTGTTGATGACCTATGCGTAAGCGCGCCTTAGGGTTCAACAACTATAGAAATTCATTTGGGGCCCAAAAACGGTGAGTAATAGTCCACGAAACGGGTTAGAATCGGCCAAACCCGCTAGTGTTGATGACCAAAACATAAACGCACACCAGGGTTCGCTAATCGTGGAAATCATCTCCGAGACCCCAAAACAGTGAGTAATAGTCCATGAAACGGGCCAGAATCGGCCAAATCTGTGAGTGTTGATGACCGACACGTAAGCGCACCTTGGGGTTCAACAACTATGGAAATCGCTTTAGGGCCCAAAAACGGTGAGTAATAGTCCACGAAACGGGTCAGAATGGGCCAAAACCGCGAGTGTTGATGACCGAAACGTAAACGCACCCGAGGATTCGTTAATCGTGGAAATCACTCCGGGACCCCAAAAGAGTGAGTAAT
>NW_025229772.1:17051-19257 GCF_018294505.1 Triticum aestivum | reverse complement strand
TTCACGGTCATTTAGCTCTCTAAACAAATTGGTAAATGACTGAAAAATAGCAAATGATGTCAGAAAGTGTTGAAAATTGATGACGTCGCTTTGAATGGTGCGTACGGGACGCAAAAAAAGTCTGGAGTTGTAATAAGTTTAAAAAAATGAAGTGCCAGTGTAACAGATGAGTTCTCGTCCGAAACCCTGATACTCCGAAAGAGATTGTCCAGTTTGTACACGAAGTGCGTCCAGTTTTTGCTGTAACCCTCTCTACTCTTTTGCACATGCTATGTGGGTGAAATGATGATACCATGCCAAGTTTCGACATTTTCAGAGTTCATTTGTTAGTGATTTTCAATTTCACGGTGATTTAGCTCTCTAAACAAATCGGTAAATGACTAAAAAATAACAAATGATGTCAGAAAGTTTTGAAAATTGATGACGTTGCTTTGAATGGTGCGTACGGGACGCAAAAAAAGTCTGCAGTTGTAATAAGTTTAAAAAAATGAAGTGCCAATGTAACAGATGAGTTCTCGTCCGAAACCCTGATACTCCGAAAGAGATTGTCCAGTTTGTACACGAAGTGCGTCCAGTTTTTGCAGTAACCCTCTCTACTATTTTGCACATACTATGTGGGTGAAATGATGATACCATGCCAAGTTTCGACATTTTCAGAGTTCATTTTGTAGTGATTTTCGGTTTCACGGTCATTTAGCTCTCTAAACAAATCGGTAAATGACTGAAAAATAGCAAATGATGTCAGAAAGTGTTGAAAATTGATGACATCGCTTTGAATGGTGCTTACGGAACGCAAAAAAGTCTAGAGTTGTAGTAAGTATAAAAAGATGAAGTGCCAGTGTAACAGATGAGTTCTCGTCCAAAACCCTGATACTCCGAAAGAGATTGTCCAGTTTTTGCCGTAACCCTCTCTACTCTTTTGCACATGCTATGTGGGTGAAATGATCATACCATGCCAAGTTTCGACATTTTCAGAGTTCATTTTGTAGTGATTTTCAATTTCACGGTCATTTAGCTCTCTAAACAAATCGGTAAATGACTGAAAAATAGCAAATGATGTCAGAAAGTGTTGAAAATTGATGACGTCGCTTTGAATGGTGCGTACGGAACGCAAAAAAGTCTGGAGTTGTAATAAGTTTAGAAAAATGAAGTGCCCATGTAACAGATGAGTTCTCGTCAGAAACCCTGATACTTCGAAAGAGATTGTCCTGTTTGTACACGAAGTGCGTCCTGTTTTTGCCGTAACCCTCTTTACTCTTTTGCACATGCTATGTGGGTGAAATGATGATACCATGCAAAGTTTCGACATTTTCAGAGTTCATTTTGTAGTGATTTTCAGTTTCACGGTCATTTAGCTCTGTAAACAAATCGGTAAATGACTAAAAATAGCAAATGATGTCAGAAAGTTTTAAAAATTGATGACGTTGCTTTGAATGGTGCGTACGGAACGCAAAAAAGTCTGGATATGTAATAAGTTTAAAAAAATGAAGTGCCAGTGTAACATATTAGTTCTCGTCCGAAACCTGATACTCCGAAAGAGATTGTACAGTTTGTAAACGAAGTGCGTCCAGTTTTTGCTGTAACCCTCGCTACTCTTTTGCACATGCTATGTGGGTGAAATGATGATACCATGCCAAGTTTCGACATTTTCAGAGTTCATTTGTTAGTGATTTTCAATTTCACGGTGATTTAGCTCTCTAAACAAATCGGTAAATGACTAAAAAATAACAAATGATGTCAGAAAGTTTTGAAAATTGATGACGTTGCTTTGAATGGTGCGTACGGGACGCAAAAAAGGTCTGCAGTTGTAATAAGTTTAAAAAAATGAAGTGCCAATGTAACAGATGAGTTCTCGTCCGAAACCCTGATACTCCGAAAGAGATTGTCCAGTTTGTACACGAAGTGCGTCCAGTTTTTGCAGTAACCCTCTCTACTATTTTGCACATGCTATGTGGGTGAAATGATGATACCATGCCAAGTTTCGACATTTTCAGAGTTCATTTTGTAGTGATTTTCAGTTTCACGGTCATTTAGCTCTGTAAACAAATCGGTAAATGACTAAAAAATAGCAAATGATGTCAGAAAGTTTTGAAAATTGCTGACGTCGCTTTGAATGGTGCGTGCGGAATGCAAAAAAGTCTGGATATGTAATAAGTTTAAAAAAATGAAGTGCCAGTGTAACAGATGAGTTCAAGTCCGAAACCCT
>NW_025229772.1:15113-16380 GCF_018294505.1 Triticum aestivum | reverse complement strand
ACAGATGAGTTCTCGTCCGAAACCCTGATACTCCGAAAGAGATTGTCCAGTTTGTACACGAAGTGCATCCAGTTTTTGCCGTAACCCTCTCTACTCTTTTGCACATGCTATGTGGGTGAAATGATGATACCATGCCAAGTTTCGACATTTTTAGAGTTCATTTTGTACTGATTTTCAATTTCACGGTCATTTAGCTCTCTAAACAAATCGGTAAATGACTGAAAAATAGCAAATGATGTCAGAAAGTGTTGAAAATTGATGACGTCGCTTTGAATGGTGCGTACGGAACGATAAAAAAGTCTGGAGTTGTAATAAGTTTAAAAAAATGAAGTGCCAGTGTAAAAGATGAGTTCTCGTCCGAAACCCTAATACTCCGAAAGAGATTGTCCAGTTTGTACACGAAGTGCGTCCAGTTTTTGCCGTAACCCTCTCTACTCTTTTGCACATGCTATGTGGGTGAAATGATGATACCATGCCAAGTTTCGACATTTTCAGAGTTCATTTTGTAGTGATTTTCAATTTCACGGTCATTTAGCTCTCTAAACAAATCAGTAAATGACTGAAAAATAGCAAATGATGTGAGAAAGTGTTGAAAATTGATGACGTCGCGTTGAATGGTGCGTACGGAACGCAAAAAAGTCTGGGGTTGTAATAAGTTTAAAAAAATGAAGTGCCCATGTAACAGATGAGTTCTCGTCAGAAACCCTGATACTTCGAAAGAGATTGTCCAGTTCGTACACGAAGTGCGTCCAGTTTTTGCCGTAACCCTCTCTACTCTTTTGCACATTGTATGTGGGTGAAATGATGATACCATGCCAAGTTTCGACATTTTCAGAGTTCATTTTGTACTGATTTTCAATTTCACGGTCATTTAGCTCTCTAAAAAAATCGGTAAATGACTGAAAATAGCAAATGATGTCAGAAAGTGTTGAAAATTGATGACGTCGCTTTGAATGGTGCGTACGGGACGCAAAAAAGTCTGGAGTTGTAATAAGTTTAAAAAATGAAGTGCCAGTGTAAAAGATGAGTTCTCGTCCGAAACCCTGATACTCCGAAAGAGATTGTCCAGTTTGTACACGAAGTGCGTCCAGTTTTTGCCGTAACCCTCTCTACTCTTTTGCACATGCTATGTGGGTGAAATGATGATACCATGCCAAGTTTCGACATTTTCAGAGTTCATTTTGTAGTGATTTTCAGTTTCACGGTCATTTAGCTCTGTAAACAAATCGGTAAATGACTAAAAAATAGCAAATGATGTCAGAAAGTG
>NW_025229772.1:13096-15035 GCF_018294505.1 Triticum aestivum | reverse complement strand
GGTAAATGACTAAAAAATAGCAAATGATGTCAGAAAGTTTTGAAAATTGATGACGTCGCTTTGAATGGTGCGTGCGGAATGCAAAAAAGTCTGGATATGTAATAAGTTTAAAAAAATGAAGTGCCAGTGTAACAGATGAGTTCTCGTCCGAAACCTGATACTCCGAAAGAGATTGTCCAGTTTGTACACGAAGTGCGTCCAGTTTTTGCCCTAACCCTCTCTACTCTTTTGCACATGCTATGTGGGTGAAATGATGATACCATGCCAAGTTTCGAAATTTTCAGAGTTCATTTTGTAGTGATTTTCAATTTCACGGTGATTTAGCTCTCTAAACAAATCGGTTAATGACTAAAAAATAACAAATGATGTCAGAAAGTTTTGAAAATTGATGACGTTGCTTTGAATGGTGCGTACGGGACGCAAAAAAAGCCTGGAGTTGTAATAAGTTTAAAAAATGAAGTGCCAATGTAACAGATGAGTTCTCGTCCGTAACCCTGATACTCCGAAAGAGATTGTCCAGTTTGTACACGAAGTGCGTCCAGTTTTTGCAGTAACCCTCTCTACTATTTTGCACATGCTATGTGGGTGAAATGATGATACCATGCCAAGTTTCGACATTTTCAGAGTTCATTTTGTAGTGATTTTCAGTTTCACGGTCATTTAGCTCTGTAAACAAATCGGTAAATGACTAAAAAATAGCAAATGATGTCAGAAAGTTTTGAAAATTGATGACGTCGCTTTGAATGGTGCGTACGGAACGCAAAAAAAGTCTGGAGTTGTAGTAAGTTTAAAAAAATGAAGTGCCAGTGTAACAGATGAGTTCTCGTCCGAAACCCTGATACTCCGAAAGAGATTGTCCAGTTTGTACATGAAGTGCGTCCAGTTTTTGCCGTAACCCTCTCTACTCTTTTGCACATGCTATGTGGGTGAAATGATGATACCATGCCAAGTTTCGACATTTTCAGAGTTCATTTTGTAGTGATTTTCAATTTCACGGTCATTTAGCTCTCTAAACAAATCGGTAAATGACTGAAAAATAGCAAATGATGTCAGGAAGTGTTGAAAATTGATGACGTCGCTTTCAATGGTGCGTACGGGACGCAAAAAAAGTCTGGAGTTGTACTAAGTTTAAAAAAATGAAGTGGCAGTGTAACAGATGAGTTCTCGTCCGAAACCCTGATACTCCGAAAGAGATTGTCCAGTTTGTACACGAAGTGCGTCCAGTTTTTGCCCTAACCCTCTCTACTCTTTTGCACATGCTATGTGGGTGAAATGATGATACCATGCCAAGTTTCGACATTTTCAGAGCTCATTTTGTAGTTATTTTCAATTTCACGGTCATTTAGCTCTCTAAACAAATCGGTAAATGACTAAAAAATAAATAATGATGTCAAAAAGTTTTGAAAATTGATGACGTTGCTATGAATGGTGCGTACGGGACGCAAAAAAAGTCTGGAGTTGTAATAAGTTTAAAAAAATGAAGTGCCAACGTAACAGATGAGTTCTCGTCCGAAACCCTGATACTCCGAAAGAGATTGTCCAGTTTGTACACGAAGTGCGTCCAGTTTTTGCAGTAACCCTCTCTACTATTTTGCACATGCTATGTGGGTGAAATGATGATACCATGCCAAGTTTCGACATTTTCAGAGTTCATTTTGTAGTGATTTTCAATTTCACGGTCATTTAGCTCTCTAAACAAATCGGTAAATGACTGAAAAATAGCAAATGATGTGAGAAAGTGTTGAAAATTGATGACGTCGCTTTGAATGGTGCGTACGGAACGCAAAAAAGTCTGGTGTTGTAATAAGTTTAGAAAAATGAAGTGCCCATGTAACAGATGAGTTCTCGTCAGAAACCCCGATACTTCGAAAGAGATTGTCCAGTTTGTACGAGAAGTGCATCCAGTTTTTGCCGTAACCCTCTCTACTCTTTTGCACAT
>NW_025229772.1:11184-12363 GCF_018294505.1 Triticum aestivum | reverse complement strand
GACGTTGCTTTGAATGGTGCGTACGGGACGCAAAAAAAGTCTGGAGTTGTAATAAGTTTAAAAAAATGAAGTGCCTATGTAACAGATGAGTTCTCGTCCGAAACCCTGATACTCCGAAAGAGATTGTCCAGTTTGTACACGAAGTGCGTCCAGTTTTTGCAGTAACCCTCTCTACTATTTTGCACATACTATGTGGGTGAAATGATGATACCATGCCAAGTTTCGACATTTTCAGAGTTCATATTGTAGTGATTTTCGGTTTAACGGTCATTTAGCTCTGTAAACAAATCGGTAAATGACTAAAAAATAGCAAATGAGGTCAGAAAGTTTTGAAAATTGATGACGTCGCTTTGAATGGTGCGTGCGGAATGCAAAAAAGTCTGGATATGTAATAAGTTTAAAAAAATGAAGTGCCAGTGTAACAGATGAGTTCAAGTCCGAAACCCTGATACTCCGAAAGAGATTGTCCAGTTTGTACACGAAGTGCGTCCAGTTTTTGCCGTAACCCTCTCTACTCTTTTGCACATGCTATGTGGGTGAAATGATGATACCATGCCAAGTTTCGACATTTTTAGAGTTCATTTTGTAGTGATTTTCAATTGCACAGTCATTTAGCTCTCTAATCCAATCGGTAAATGATGTCAGAAAGTGTTGAAAATTGATGACGTCGCTTTGAATGGTGCGTACGGAACGCAAAAAAAGTCTGGAGTTGCAGTAAGTTTAAAAAAATGAAGTGCCAGTGTAACAGATGAGTTCTCGTCCGAAACCCTGATACTCCGAAAGAGATTGTCCAGTTTGTACATGAAGTGTGTCCAGTTTTTGCCTTAACCCTCTCTACTCTTTTGCACATGCTATGTGGGTGAAATGATGATACCATGCCAAGTTTCGACATATTCAGAGTTCATTTTGTAGTGATTTTCAATTTCACGGTCATTTAGCTCTCTAAACAAATCGGTAAATGACTGAAAAATAGCAAATGATGTGAGAAAGTGTTGAAAATTGATGACGTCGCTTTGAATGGTGCGTACGGAACGCAAAAAAGTCTGGAGTTGTAATAAGTTTAGAAAAATGAAGTGCCCATGTAACAGATGAGTTCTCGTCAGAAACCCCGATACTTCAAAAGAGATTGTCCAGTTTGTACACGAAGTGCATCCAGTTTTTGCCGTAATCCTCTCTACT
>NW_025229772.1:10459-11174 GCF_018294505.1 Triticum aestivum | reverse complement strand
GCTATGTGGGTGAAATGATGATACCATGCCAAGTTTCGACATTTTCAGAGTTCATTTTGTAGTGATTTTCAATTTCACGGTCATTTAGCTCTCTAAACAAATCGGTAAATGACTGAAAAATAGCAAATGATGTCAGAAAGTGTTGAAAATTGATGACGTCACTTTGAATGGTGCGTACGGAACGCAAAAAAGTCTGGAGTTGTAATAAGTTTAGAAAAATGAAGTGCCCATGTAACAGATGAGTTCTCGTCAGAAACCCTGATACTTCGAAAGAGATTGTCCAGTTTGTACACGAAGTGCGTCCTGTTTTTGCCGTAACCCTCTCTACTCTTTTGCACATGCTATGTGGGTGAAATGATGATACCATGCAAAGTTTCGACATTTTCAGAGTTCATTTTGTAGTGATTTTCAGTTTCACGGTCATTTAGCTCTGTAAACAAATCGGTAAATGACTAAAAAATAGCAAATGATGTCAGAAAGTTTTAAAAATTGATGACGTTGCTTTGAATGGTGCGTACGGAACGCAAAAAAGTCTGGATATGTAATAAGTTTAAAAAAATGAAGTGCCAGTGTAACAGATGAGTTCTCGTCCGAAACCTGATACTCCGAAAGAGATTGTCCAGTTTGTACACGAAGTGCGTCCAGTTTTTGCTGTAACCCTCTCTACTCTTTTGCACATGCTATGTGGGTGAAATGATGATACCATGCCAAGTTT
>NW_025229772.1:9453-10446 GCF_018294505.1 Triticum aestivum | reverse complement strand
CAAGTTTCGACATTTTCAGAGTTCATTTTGTAGTGATTTTCAATTTCACGGTCATTTAGCTCTCTAAACAAATCGGTAAATGACTGAAAAATAGCAAATGATGTCAGGAAGTGTTGAAAATTGATGACGTCGCTTTCAATGGTGCGTACGGGACGCAAAAAAAGTCTGGAGTTGTACTAAGTTTAAAAAAATGAAGTGGCAGTGTAACAGATGAGTTCTCGTCCGAAACCCTGATACTCCGAAAGAGATTGTCCAGTTTGTACACGAAGTGCGTCCAGTTTTTGCCCTAACCCTCTCTACTCTTTTGCACATGCTATGTGGGTGAAATGATGATACCATGCCAAGTTTCGACATTTTCAGAGCTCATTTTGTAGTTATTTTCAATTTCACGGTCATTTAGCTCTCTAAACAAATCGGTAAATGACTAAAAAATAAATAATGATGTCAAAAAGTTTTGAAAATTGATGACGTTGCTATGAATGGTGCGTACGGGACGCAAAAAAAGTCTGGAGTTGTAATAAGTTTAAAAAAATGAAGTGCCAACGTAACAGATGAGTTCTCGTCCGAAACCCTGATACTCCGAAAGAGATTGTCCAGTTTGTACACGAAGTGCGTCCAGTTTTTGCAGTAACCCTCTCTACTATTTTGCACATGCTATGTGGGTGAAATGATGATACCATGCCAAGTTTCGACATTTTCAGAGTTCATTTTGTAGTGATTTTCAATTTCACGGTCATTTAGCTCTCTAAACAAATCGGTAAATGACTGAAAAATAGCAAATGATGTGAGAAAGTGTTGAAAATTGATGACGTCGCTTTGAATGGTGCGTACGGAACGCAAAAAAGTCTGGTGTTGTAATAAGTTTAGAAAAATGAAGTGCCCATGTAACAGATGAGTTCTCGTCAGAAACCCCGATACTTCGAAAGAGATTGTCCAGTTTGTACGAGAAGTGCATCCAGTTTTTGCCGTAACCCTCTCTACTCTTTTGCACAT
>NW_025229772.1:9147-9407 GCF_018294505.1 Triticum aestivum | reverse complement strand
CAATTTCACGGTCATTTAGCTCTCTAAACAAATCGGTAAATGACTGAAAAATAGCAAATGATGTGAGAAAGTGTTGAAAATTGATGACGTCGCTTTGAATGGTGCGTACGGAACGCAAAAAAGTCTGGAGTTGTAATAAGTTTAGAAAAATGAAGTGCCCATGTAACAGATGAGTTCTCGTCAGAAACCCCGATACTTCAAAAGAGATTGTCCAGTTTGTACACGAAGTGCATCCAGTTTTTGCCGTAATCCTCTCTACT
>NW_025229772.1:6739-9113 GCF_018294505.1 Triticum aestivum | reverse complement strand
GAAGTGCCCATGTAACAGATGAGTTCTCGTCAGAAACCCCGATACTTCGAAAGAGATTGTCCAGTTTGTACATGAAGTGCGTCCAGTTTTTGCCGTAACCCTCTCTACTCTTTTGCACATGCTATGTGGGTGAAATGATGATACCATGCCAAGTTTCGACATTTTCAGAGTTCATTTTGTCGTGATTTTCAATTTCACGGTCATTTAGCTCTCTAAACAAATCGGTAAATGACTGAAAAATAGCAAATGATGTCAGAAAGTGTTGAAAATTGATGACGTCGCTTTCAATTGTGCGTACGGGACGCAAAAAAAGTCTGGAGTTGTAATAAGTTTAAAAAAATGAAGTGCCAGTGTAACAGATGAGTTCTCGTCCGAAACCCTGATACTCCGAAAGAGATTGTCCAGTTTGTACACGAAGTGCGTCCAGTTTTTGCCCTAACCCTCTCTACTCTTTTGCACATGCTATGTGGGTGAAATGATGATACCATGGCAAGTTTCGACATTTTCAGAGTTCATTTTGTAGTTATTTTCAATTTCACGGTCATTTAGCTCTCTAAACAAATCGGTAAATGACTAAAAAACAACAAATGATGTCAGAAAGTTTTGAAAATTGAGGACGTTGCTTTGAATGGTGCGTACGGGACGCAAAAAAAGTCTGGAGTTGTAATAAGTTTCAAAAATGAAGTGCCAATGTAACAGATGAGTTCTCGTCCGAAACCCTGATACTCCGAAAGAGATTGTCCAGTTTGTACACGAAGTGCGTCCAGTTTTTGCAGTAACCCTCTCTACTATTTTGCACATGCTATGTGGGTGAAATGATGATACCATGCCAAGTTTCGACATTTTCAGAGTTCATTTTGTAGTGATTTTCAGTTTCACAGTCATTTAGCTCTGTAAACAAATCGGTAAATGACTAAAAAATAGCAAATGATGTCCGAAAGTTTTGAAAATTGATGACGTCGCTTTGAATGGTGCGTGCGGAATGCAAAAAAGTATGGATATGTAATAAGTTTAAAAAAATGAAGTGCCAGTGTAACAGATGAGTTCAAGTCTGAAACCCTGATACTCCGAAAGAGATTGTCCAGTTTGTACACGAAGTGCGTCCAGTTTTTGCTGTAACCCTCTCTACTCTTTTGCACATGCTATGTGGGTGAAATGATGATACCATGCCAAGTTTTGACATTTTCAGAGTTCATTTTGTAGTGATTTTCAATTTCACGGTCATTTAGCTCTCTAAACAAATCGGTAAATGACTGAAAAATAGCAAATGATGTGAGAAAGTGTTGAAAATTGATGACGTCGCTTTGAATGGTGCGTACAGAACGCAAAAAAGTCTGGAGTTGTAATAAGATTAGAAAAATGAAGTGCCCATGTAACAGATGAGTTCTCGTCAGAAACCCCGATACTTCGAAAGAGATTGTCCAGTTTGTACACGAAGTGCGTCCAGTTTTTGCCGTAACCCTCTCTACTCTTTTGCACATGCTATGTGGGTGAAATGATGATACCATGCCAAGTTTCGACATTTTCAGAGTTCATTTTGTAGTGATTTTCAATTTCACGGTCATTTAGCTCTCTAAACAAATCGGTAAATGACTGAAAAATAGCAAATGATGTCAGAAAGTGTTGAAAATTGATGACGTCGCTTTCAATGGTGCGTACGGGACGCAAAAAAAGTCTGGATATGTAATAAGTTTAAAAAATGAAGTGCCCATGTAATAGATGAGTTCTCGTCCGAAACCCTGATACTCCGAAAGAGATTGTCCAGTTTGTATACGAAGTGCGTCCAGTTTTTGCCGTAACCCTCTCTACTCTTTTGCACATGCTATGTGGGTGAAATGATGACACCATGCCAAGTTTCGACATTTTCAGAGTTCATTCTGTAGTGATTTTCAATTGCACGGTCATTTAGCTCTCTAAACAAATCGGTAAATGACTAAAAAATAGCAAATCATGTCAGAAAGTGTTGAAAATTGATGACATCGCTTTGAATGGTGCGTACGGAACGCAAAAAAAGTCTGGAGTTGTAGTAAGTTTAAAAAAATGAAGTGCCAGTGTAACAGATGAGTTCTCGTCGAAAACCCTGATACTCCGAAAGAGATTGTCCAGTTTGTACATGAAGTGTGTCCAGTTTTTGCCGTAACCCTCTCTACTCTTTTGCACATGCTATGTGGGTGAAATGATGATACCATGCCAAGTTTCGACATTTTCAGAGTTCATTTTGTAGTGATTTTCAATTTCACGGTCATTTAGCTCTCTAAACAAATCGGTAAATGACTGAAAAATAGCAAATGATGTCAGAAAGTGTTGAAAATTGATGACGTCGCTTTGAATGGTGCGTACGGAACGCAAAAAAAGTCTGGAGTTGTAATAAGTT
>NW_025229772.1:2553-4038 GCF_018294505.1 Triticum aestivum | reverse complement strand
ATGACGTCGCTTTGAATGGTGCGTACGGAACGCAAAAAAAGTCTGGAGTTGTAGTAAGTTTAAAAAAATGAAGTGCCAGTGTAACAGATGAGTTCTCGTCCGAAACCCTGATACTCCGAAAGAGATTGTCTAGTTTGTATACGAAGTGCGTCCAGTTTTTGCCGTAACCCTCTCTACTCTTTTGCACATGCTATGTGGGTGAAATGATGATACCATGCCAAGTTTCGACATTTTCAGAGTTCATTTTGTAGTGATTTTCAATTTCACGGTCATTTAGCTCTCTAAAGAAATCGGTAAATGACTAAAAAATAACAAATGATGTCAGAAAGTTTTGAAAATTGATGACATTGCTTTGAATGGTGCATACGGAACGCAATAAAGTCTGGAGTTGTAATAAGTTTAAAAAAATGAAGTACCCATGTAACAGATGAGTTCTCGTCTGAAACCATGATACTTTGAAAGAGATTGTCCAGTTTGTACATGAAGTGCTTCCAGTTTTTGCTGTAACCCTGTCTACTCTTTTGCACATGCTATGTGGGTGAAATGATGATACAATGCCAAGTTTCGACATTTTCATAGTTCATTTTGTAGTGATTTTCACTTTCACGGTCATTTAGCTCTCTAAACAAATCGGTAAATGACTGAAAAATAGCAAATTATGTTAGAAAGTGTTGAAAATTGATGACGTTGCTTTGAATGGTGCGTACGGAACGCAAAAAAAGTCTGGAGTTGTAATAAGATTAAAAAAATGAAGTGCCAGTGTAACAGATGAGTTCTCGTCCGAAACCCTGATACTCCGAAAGAGATTGTCCAGTTTGTACACGAATTGCGTCCAGTTTTTGCCGTAACCCTCTCTACTCTTTTGCACATGCTATGTGGGTGAAATGATGATACCATGCCAACTTTCGACATATTCAGAGTTCATTTTGTAGTGATTTTCAATTTCACGGTCATTTAGCTCTCTAAACAAATCGGTAAATGACTAAAAAATAACAAATGATGTCAGAAAGTTTTGAAAATTGATGACGTTGCTTTGAATGGTGCGTACGGAACGCAAAAAAGTCTGGAGTTGTAATAAGTTTAGAAAAATGAAGTACCCATGTAACATATGAGTTCTCGTCCGAAACCCTGATACTTCGAAAGAGATTGTCTAGTTTGTACACGAAGTGCGTCCAGTTTTTGCTGTAACCCTCTCTACTCTTTTGCACATGCTATGTGGGTGAAATGATGATACCATGCCAAGTTTCGACATTTTCAGAGTTCATTTTGTAGTGATTTTCAATTTCACGGTCATTTAGCTCTCTAAACAAATCGGTAGATGACTGAAAAATAGCAAATGATGTCAGAAAGTGTTGAAAATTGATGACGTCGCTTTGAATGGTGCGTACGGGACGCAAAAAAAGTCTGGAGTTGTAATAAGTTTAAAAAAAGGAAGTGCGAGTGTAACAGATGAGTTCTCGTCCGAAACCCTGATACTCCGAAAGA
>NW_025229772.1:1605-2543 GCF_018294505.1 Triticum aestivum | reverse complement strand
AAAATTGATGACGTCGCTTTGAATGGTGCATACGGAACGCAAAAAAAGTCTGGAGCTGTAGTAAGTTTAAAAAAATGAAGTGCCAGTGTAACAGATGAGTTCTCGTCCGAAACCCTGATACTCCGAAAGAGATTGTCCAGTTTGTATACGAAGTGCGTCCAGTTTTTGCCGTAACCCTCTCTACTCTTTTGCACATGCTATGTGGGTGAAATGATGATACCATGCCAAGTTTCGACATTTTCAGAGTTCATTTTGTAGTGATTTTCAATTTCACGGTCATTTAGCTCTCTAAAGAAATCGGTAAATGACTAAAAAATAACAAATGATGTCAGAAAGTTTTGAAAATTGATGACATTGCTTTGAATGGTGCATACGGAACGCAATAAAGTCTGGAGTTGTAATAAGTTTAAAAAAATGAAGTACCCATGTAACAGATGAGTTCTCGTCTGAAACCATGATACTTTGAAAGAGATTGTCCAGTTTGTACATGAGGTGCTTCCAGTTTTTGCTGTAACCCTCTCTACTCTTTTGCACATGCTATGTGGGTGAAATGATGATACAATGCCAAGTTTCGACATTTTCATAGTTCATTTTGTAGTGATTTTCACTTTCACGGTCATTTAGCTCTCTAAACAAATCGGTAAATGACTGAAAAATAGCAAATTATGTTAGAAAGTGTTGAAAATTGATGACGTTGCTTTGAATGGTGCGTACGGAACGCAAAAAAAGTCTGGAGTTGTAATAAGTTTAAAAAAATGAAGTGCCAGTGTAACAGATGAGTTCTCGTCCGAAACCCTGATACTCCGAAAGAGATTGTCCAGTTTGTACACGAATTGCGTCCAGTTTTTGCCGTAACCCTCTCTACTCTTTTGCACATGCTATGTGGGTGAAATGATGATACCATGCCAACTTTCGACATATTCAGAGTTCATTTTGTA
>NW_025229772.1:1009-1595 GCF_018294505.1 Triticum aestivum | reverse complement strand
TAAACAAATCGGTAAATGACTAAAAAATAGCAAATGATGTCAGAAAGTTTTGAAAATTGATGACGTTGCTTTGAATGGTGCGTGCGGAACGCAAAAAAGTCTGGATATGTAATAAGTTTTAAAAAATGAAGTGCCCATGTAACAGATGAGTTCTCGTCCGAAACCCTGATACTCCGAAAGAGATTGTCCAGTTTGTATACGAAGTGCGTCCAGTTTTTGCCGTAACCCTCTCTACTCTTTTGCACATGCTATGTGGGTGAAATGATGACACCATGCCAAGTTTCGACATTTTCAGAGTTCATTTTGTAGTGATTTTCAATTGCACGGTCATTTAGCTCTCTAAACAAATCGGTAAATGACTGAAAAATAGCAAATGATGTCAGAAAGTGTTAAAAATTGATGACGTCGCTTTGAATGGTGCGTACGGCACGCAAAAAAAGTCTGGAGTTGTAGTAAGTTTAAAAAAATGAAGTGCCAGTGTAACAGATGAGTTCTCGTCCAAAACCTTGATACTCCGAAAGAGATTGTCCAGTGTGTACACGAAGTGCGTCCAGTTTTTGCCGTAACCCTCTCTAGTCTTTTGCAC
>NW_025229772.1:0-952 GCF_018294505.1 Triticum aestivum | reverse complement strand
AGTCTTTTGCACATGCTATGTGGGTGAAATGATGATACCATGCCAAGTTTCGACATTTTCAGAGTTCATTTTGTAGTGATTTTCAATTTCACGGTCATTTAGCTCTCTAAACAAATCGGTAAATGACTGAAAAATAGCAAATGATGTCAGAAAGTGCTGAAAATTGATGACGTCGCTTTGAATGGTGCGTACGGAGCGCAAAAAAAGTCTGGAGTTGTAATAAGTTTAAAAAAATGAAGTGCCAGTGTAACAGATGAGTTCTCGTCCGAAACCCTGATACTCCGAAAGAGATTGTCCAGTTTGTACATGAAGTGCGTCCAGTTTTTGCCGTAACCCTCTCTACTCTTTTGCACATGCTATGTGGGTGAAATGATGACACCATGCCAAGTTTCGACATTTTCAGAGTTCATTTTGTAGTGATTTTCAATTGCACGGTCATTTAGCTCTCTAAACAAATCGGTAAATGACTGAAAAATAGCAAATGATGTCAGAATGTTTTGAAAATTTATGACGTTGCTTTGAATGGTGCGTACGGAATGCAAAAAAGTCTGGATATGTAATAAGTTTAAAAAATGAAGTGCCAGTGTAACAGATGAGTTCTCGTCAGAAACCCTGATACTTCGAAAGAGATTGTCCAGTTTGTACCCGAAGTGCGTCCAGTTTTTGCCGTAACCCTCTTTACTCTTTTGCACATGCTATGTGGGTGAAATGATGATACCATGCCAAGTTTCGACATTTTCAGAGTTCATTTTGTAGTGATTTTCAATTTCACGGTCATTTAGCTCTCTAAACAAATCGGTAAATGACTGAAAAATAGCAAATGATGTCAAAAAGTGTTGAAAATTGATGACGTCGCTTTGAATGGTGCGTACGGAACGCAAAAAAAGTCTGGAGTTGCAGTAGGTTTAAAAAAATGAAGTGCCAGTGTAAGAGATGAGTTCTCGTCCGAAAC
>NW_025229771.1:17797-19269 GCF_018294505.1 Triticum aestivum | reverse complement strand
CTATAAGACCCTAAAATTGAAAAGCATTTCAAATGAACTCTGAAAAGGTTGAAAGTTGGCATGGTATCATCATTTCATCCACATAGCATGTGCAAGAAAGTTGAGAGGGTTACAGCAAAAACTGGATCCACTTCGTGTACAAAACGGACAATCTCTTTCAAAGTATCAGGATTTCATACGGAACCTCGTCTGTTACAAAGGGATTTTATTTTTTTAAACTTATTTGAACTCCTGACTTTTTGTATGTTCAAAATACACCATTCAAAGCCACATCATCACTTTTCAATCCTTTCTGACTTCATTTGTTATTTTTAATGCATTTACTAATTATTTTGAGCTATAAGACCCTAAAATTGAAAAGCATTTCAAATGAACTCTGAAAAGGTTGAAAGTTGGCATGGTATCATCATTTCATCCACATAGCATGTGCAAGAAAGTTGAGAGGGTTACGGCAAAAACTGGATGCACTTCGTGTACAAAACGGACAATCTCTTTCAAAGTATCAGGATTTCATACGGAAACTCGTCTGTTACAAAGGGATTTCATTTTCTAAAACTTATTTGAACTCGTGACTTTTTTTGTGTTGAAAATGCACCATTCAGAGCCACATCATAATTTTTCAATCCTTTCTGACATCATTTGTTATTTTTCATGCATTTACTTATTATTTTGAGCTATAAGACCCTAAAATTGAAAAGCATTTCGAATGAACTCTGAAAAGGTTGAAAGTTGGCATGGTATCATCATTTCATCCACATAGCATGTGCAAGAAAGTTGAGAGGGTTACCGCAAAAACTGGATGCACTTCGTGTACAAAACGGACAATCTCTTTCAAAGTATCAGGATTTCATACGGAAACTCGTGTGTTACAAAGGGATTTCATTTTTTTAAACTTATTTGAACTCCTGACTTTTTGTGTGTTCAAAATGCACCATTCAAAGCCACATCATCATTTTTCAATCCTTTCTGACTTCATTTGTTATTTTTCATGCATTTACTAATTATTTTGATCTATAAGACCCTAAAATTGAAAAGCATTTCAAATGAACTCTGAAAAGGTTGAAAGTTGGCATGGTATCATCATTTCATCCACATAGCATGTGCAAGAAAGTTGAGAGGGTTACGGCAAAAACTGGATGCACTTCGTGTACAAAACGGACAATCTCTTTCAAAGTATCAGGATTTCATTCGGAAACTCGTCTGTCACAAAAGGATTTCATTTTTTAAAACTTATTTGAACTCCTGACTTTTTGTGTGTTCAAAATGCACCATTCAAAGCCACATCATCATTTTTCAATCCTTTCTGACTTCATTTGTTATTTTTCATGCATTTACTAATTATTTTGAGCTATAAGACCCTAAAATTGAAAAGCATTTCAAATGAACTCTGAAAAGGTTGAAAGTTGGCATGGTATCATTATTTCTTCCACATAGCATGTGCAAGAAAGTTGAGAGGGTTACGGCAAAAACTG
>NW_025229771.1:12669-16133 GCF_018294505.1 Triticum aestivum | reverse complement strand
CAATCCTTTCTGACTTCATTTGTTATTTTTCATGCATTTACTTATTAGCTATAAGACCCTAAAATTGAAAAGCATTTCAAATGAACTCTGAAAAGGTTGAAAGTTGGCATGGTATCATCATTTCATCCACCTAGCATGTGCAAGAAAGTTGAGAGGGTTACAGCAAAAACTGGATGCACTTCGTGTACAAAACGGACAATCTCTTTCAAAGTATCAGGATTTCATACAGAAACTCGTCTGTTACAAAGGGATTTTATTTTTTTAAACTTATTTGAACTCCTGACTTTTTGTATGTTCAAAATACACCATTCAAAGCCACATCATCACTTTTCAATCCTTTCTGACTTCATTTGTTATTTTTAATGCATTTACTAATTATTTTGAGCTATAAGACCCTAAAATTGAAAAGCATTTCAAATGAACTCTGAAAAGGATGAAAGTTGGCATGGTATCATCATTTCTTCCACATAGCATGTGCAAGAAAGTTGAGAGGGTTACGGCAAAAACTGGATGCACTTCGTGTACAAAACGGACAATCTCTTTCAAAGTATCAGGATTTCATACGGAAACTCGTCTGTTACAAAGGGATTTCATTTTCTAAAACTTATTTGAACTCGTGACTTTTTTGTGTTGAAAATGCACCATTCAGAGCCACATCATAATTTTGCAATCCTTTCTGACATCATTTGTTATTTTTCATGCATTTACTTATTATTTTGAGCTATAAGACCCTAAAATTGAAAAGCATTTCGAATGAACTCTGAAAAGGTTGAAAGTTGGCATGGTATCATCATTTCATCCACATAGCATGTGCAAGAAAGTTGAGAGGGTTACGGCAAAAACTGGATGCACTTCGTGTACAAAACGGACAATCTCTTTCAAAGTATCTGGATTTCATACGGAAACTCGTCTGTTACAAAGGGATTTAATTTTTTAAAACTTATTTGAACTCCTGACTTTTTGTGTGTTCAAAATGCACCATTCAAAGCCACATCATCATTTTTCAATCCTTTCTGACTTCATTTGCTATTTTACATGCATTTACTAATCATTTTGATCTATAAGACCCTAAAATTGAAAAGCATTTCAAATGAACTCTGAAAAGGTTGAAAGTTGGCATGGTATCATCATTTCATCCACATAGCATGTGCAAGAAAGTTGAGAGGGTTACAACAAAAACTGGATGCACTTCGTGTACAAAACGGACAATCTCTTTCAAAGTATCAGGATTTCATACGGAAACTCGTCTGTTACCAAGGGATTTTATTTTTTTAAATTTATTTGAACTCCTGACTTTTTGTATGTTCAAAATACACCATTCAAAGCCACATCATCACTTTTCAATCCTTTCTGACTTCATTTGTTATTTTTAATGCATTTACTAATTATTTTGAGCTATAAGACCCTAAAATTGAAAAGCATTTCAAATGAACTCTGAAAAGGATGAAAGTTGGCATGGTATCATCATTTCTTCCACATAGCATGTGCAAGAAAGTTGAGAGGGTTACGGCAAAAACTGGATGCACTTCGTGTACAAAACGGACAATCTCTTTCAAAGTATCAGGATTTCATACGGAAACTCGTCTGTTACAAAGGGATTTCATTTTCTAAAACTTATTTGAACTCGTGACTTTTTTTGTGTTGAAAATGCACCATTCAGAGCCACATCATAATTTTTCAATCCTTTCTGACATCATTTGTTATTTTTCATGCATTTACTAATTATTTTGAGCTATAAGACCCTAAAATTGAAAAGCATTTCGAATGAACTCTGAAAAGGTTGAAAGTTGGCATGGTATCATCATTTCATCCACATAGCATGTGCAAGAAAGTTGAGAGGGTTACGGCAAAAACTGGATGCACTTCGTGTACAAAACGGACAATCTCTTTCAAAGTATCAGGATTTCATACGGAAACTCGTGTGTTACAAAGGGATTTCATTTTTTAAAACTTATTTGAACTCCTGACTTTTTGTGTGTTCAAAATGCACCATTCAAAGCCACATCATCATTTTTCAATCCTTTCTGACTTCATTTGTTATTTTTCATGCATTTACTAATTATTTTGAGCTATAAGACCCTAAAACTGAAAAGCATTTCAAATGAACTCTGAAAAGGTTGAAAGTTAGCATGGTATCATCATTTCATCCACATAGCATGTGCAAGAAAGTTGAGAGGTTTACGGCAAAAACTGGATGCACTTCGTGTACAAAACGGACAATCTCTTTCAAAGTATCAGGATTTCATACGGAAACTCGTCTGTTACAAAGGGATTTCATTTTTTAAAACTTATTTGAACTCCTGACTTTTTGTGTGTTCAAAATGCACCATTCAAAGCCACATCATCATTTTTCAATCCTTTCTGACTTCATTTGTTGTTTTTCATGCATTTACTAATTATTTTGAGCTATAAGACCCTAAAACTGAAAAGCATTTCAAATGAACTCTGAAAAGGTTGAAAGTTAGCATGGTATCATCATTTCATCCACATAGCATGTGCACGAAAGTTGAGAGGTTTACGGCAAAAACTGGATGCACTTCGTGTACAAAACGGACAATCTCTTTCAAAGTATCAGGATTTCATACGGAAACTCGTCTGTTACAAAGGGATTTCATTTTTTAAAACTTATTTGAACTCCTGACTTTTTGTGTGTTCAAAATGCACCATTCAAAGCCACATCATCATTTTTCAATCCTTTCTGACTTCATTTGTTATTTTTCATGCATTTACTAATTATTTTGAGCTATAAGACCCTAAAATTGAAAAGCAGTTCAAATGAACTATGAAAAGGTTGAAAGTTGGCATGGTATCATCATTTCATCCACCTAGCATGTGCAAGAAAGTTGAGAGGGTTACAGCAAAAACTGGATGCACTTCGTGTACAAAACAGACAATCTCTTTCAAAGTATCAGGATTTCATACGGAAACTCGTCTGTTACAAAGGGATTTTATTTTTTTAAACTTATTTGAACTCCTGACTTTTTGTATGTTCAAAATACACCATTCAAAGCCACATCATCACTTTTCAATCCTTTCTGACTTCATTTGTTATTTTTAAAGCATTTACTAATTATTTTGAGCTATAAGACCCTAAAATTGAAAAGCATTTCAAATGAACTCTGAAAAGGATGAAAGTTGGCATGGTATCATCATTTCTTCCACATAGCATGTGCAAGAAAGTTGAGAGGGTTACGGCAAAAACTGGATGCACTTCGTGTACAAAACGGACAATCTCTTTCAAAGTATCAGGATTTCATACGGAAACTCGTCTGTTACAAAGGGATTTCATTTTCTAAAACTTATTTGAACTCGTGACTTTTTTTGTGTTGAAAATGCACCATTCAGAGCCACATCATAATTTTTCAATCCTTTCTGACATCATTTGTTATTTTTCATGCATTTACTAATTATTTTGTGCTATAAGACCCTAAAATTGAAAAGCATTTCGAATGAACTCTGAAAAG
>NW_025229771.1:9043-11300 GCF_018294505.1 Triticum aestivum | reverse complement strand
AAACTTATTTGAACTCCTGACTTTTTGTGTGTTCAAAATGCACCATTCAAAGCCACATCATCATTTTCAATCCTTTCTTACTTCATTTGTTATTTTTCATGCATTTACTAATTATTTTGAGCTATAAGACCCTAAAATTGAAAAGCATTTCAAATGAACTCTGAAAAGGTTGAAAGTTAGCATGGTATCATCATTTCATCCACATAGCATGTGCAAGAAAGTTGAGAGGGTTACGGCAAAAACTGGATGCACTTCGTGTACAAAACGGACAATCTCTTTCAAAGTATCAGGATTTCATACGGAAACTCGTCTGTTACAAAGGGATTTCATGTTTTAAAACTTATTTGAACTCCTGACTTTTTGTGTGTTCAAAATGCACCATTCAAAGCCACATCATCATTTTTCAATCCTTTCTGACTTCATTTGTTATTTTTCATGCAATTACTAATTATTTTGAGCTATAAGACCCTAAAATTGAAAAGCATTTCAAATGAACTCTGAAAAGGTTGAAAGTTGGCATGGTATCATCATTTCTTCCACATAGCATGTGCAATCAAGTTGAGAGGGTTACGGCAAAAACTGGATGCACTTCGTGTACAAAATGGACAATCTCTTTCAAAGTATCAGGATTTCATACGGAAACTCGTCTCTTACAAAAGGATTTCATTTTTTAAAACTTATTTGAACTCCTGACTTTTTGTGTGTTCAAAATGCACCATTCAAAGTCACATCATCATTTTTCAATCCTTTCTGACTTCATTTGTTATTTTTCATGCATTTACTAATCATTTTGATCTATAAGACCCTAAAATTGAAAAGCATTTCAAATGAACTCTGAAAAGGTTGAAAGTTGGCATGGTATCATCATTCCATCCACATAGCATGTGCAAGAAAGTTGAGAGGGTTACGGCAAAAACTGGATGCACTTCGTGTACAAAACGGACAATCTCTTTCAAAGTATCAGGATTTCATACGGAAACTCATCTGTTATAAAGGGATTTCATTTTTTAAAACTTATTTGAACTCCTTACTTTTTGTTTGTTCAAAATGCACCATTCAAAGCCACATCATCATTTTTACATCCTTTCTCACTTCATTTGTTATTTTTCATGCATTTACTAATTATTTTGAGCTATAAGACCCTAAAATTGAAAAGCATTTCAAATGAACTCTGAAAAGGTTGAAAGTTGGCATGGTATCATCATTTCTTCCACAAAGCATGTGCAAGAAAGTTGAGAGGGTTACGTCAAAAACTGGATGCACTTCGTGCACAAAACGGACAATCTCTTTCGAAGTATCAGGATTTCATACGGAAACTTGTCTGTGACAAAGGGGTTTCGTTTTTTAAAACTTATTTGAACTCCTGACTTTTTGTGTGTTGAAAATGCACCATTCAAAGCCACATCATCATTTTTCAATCCTTTCTGACTTCATTTGTTATTTTTCATGCATTTACTTATTATTTTGAGCTATAAGACCCTAAAATTGAAAAGTACTTCAAATGAACTCTGAAAAGGTTGGAAGTTGGCATGGTATCATTATTTCATCCACATAGCATGTGCAAGAAAGATGAGAGGGTTACGGCAAAAACTGGATGCACTTCGTGTACAAAATGGACAATCTCTTTCAAAGTATCAGGATTTCATACGGAAACTCGTCAGTTAAAGAAGGATTTCATTTTATATAACTTATTTGAACTCCTGACTTTTTGTGTGTTCAAAATGCACCATTCAAAGCCACATCATTATTTTTCAATCCTTTCTCACTTCATTTGTTATTTTTCATGCATTTACTAATCATTTTGATCTATAAGACCCTAAAATTGAAAAGCATTTCAAATGAACTCTGAAAAGGTTGAAAGTTGGCATGGTATCTTCATTTCATCCACATAGCATGTGCAAGAAAGTTGAGAGGGTTACGGCAAAAACTGGATGCACTTCGTGTACTAAACGGACAATCTCTTTCAAAGTATCAGGATTTCATACGGAAACTCGTCTGTTACAAAGGGATTTCATCTTTTAAAACTTATTTGAACTCCTGACTTCTTGTGTGTTCAAAATGCACCATTCAAAGCCACATCATCATTTTTCAATCCTTTCTGACTTCATTTGTTATTTTTCATGCATTTACTAATTATTTTGAGCTATAAGACCCTAAAATTGAAAAGCATTTCGAATGAACTCTGAAAAGGTTGAAAGTTGGCATGGTATCATCATTTCATCCACATAGCATGTGCAAGAAAGTTGAGAGGGTTACG
>NW_025229771.1:6854-8600 GCF_018294505.1 Triticum aestivum | reverse complement strand
AAAATGCACCATTCAGAGCCACATCATAATTTTTCAATCCTTTCTGACATCATTTGTTATTTTTCATGCATTTACTTATTATTTTGAGCTATAAGACCCTAAAATTGAAAAGCATTTCGAATGAACTCTGAAAAGGTTGAAAGTTGGCATGGTATCATCATTTCATCCACATAGCATGTGCAAGAAAGTTGAGAGGGTTACGGCAAAAACTGGATGCACTTCGTGTACAAAACGGACAATCTCTTTGAAAGTATCAGGATTTCTTACGGAAACTCGTCTGTTACAAAGGGATTTCATTTTCTAAAACTTATTTGAATTCGTGACTTTTTTTGTGTTCAAAATGCACCATTCAGAGCCACATCATCATTTTTCAATCCTTTCTGACATCATTTGTTATTTTTCATGCATTTACTAATTATTTTGAGCTATAAGACCCTAAAATTGAAAAGCATTTCAAATGAACTCTGAAAAGGTTGAAAGTTGGCATGGTATCATCATTTCATGCACATAGCATGTGCAATAAAGTTGAGAGGGTTACGACAAAAACTGGATGCACTTCGTGTACAAAACGGACAATATCTTTCAAAGTATCAGGATTTCATACGAAAACTCATCTGTTACAAAGGGATTTCATTTTTTAAACTTATTTGAACTGCTGACTTTTTGTGTGTTCAAAATGCACCATTCAAGGCCACATCATCATTTTTCAATCCTTTCTGACTTCATTTGTTATTTCTCATCCATTTACTAATTATTTTGAGCTATAAGACCCTAAAATTGAAAAGCATTTCAAATGAACTCTGAAAAGGTTGAAAGTTGGCATGGTATCATCATTTCATCCACATAGCATTTGCAATAAAGTTGAGAGGGTTACGGCAAAAACTGGATGCACTTCGTGTACAAAACGGACAATCTCTTTCAAAGTATCAGGATTTCATACGGAAACTCATGTGTTACAATTGGATTTCATTTTTAAAACTTATTTGAACTCCTGACTTTTTGTGTGTTGAAAATGCACCATTCTAAGCCATTTCATCATTTTCCAATCCTTTATGACTTCATTTGTTATTTTTCATGCATTTACTTATTAGCTATAAGACCGTAAAATTGAAAAGCATTTCAAATGAACTCTGAAAATGTTGAAAGTTGGCATGGTATCATCATTTCATCCACATAGCACGTGTAAGAAAGTTGAGAGGGTTACAGCAAAAACTGGATGCACTTCGTGTACAAAACGGACAATCTCTTTCAAACTATCAGGATTTCAAACGGAAACTCGTCTGTTACAAAGGGATTTCATTTTCTAAAACTTATTTGAACTCCTGACTTTTTGTATGTTCAAAATACACCATTCAAAGCCACATCGCCACTTTTCAATCCTTTCTGACTTCATTTGTTATTTTTCATGCATTTACTAATTATTTTGATCTATAAGACCCTAAAATTGAAAAGCATTTCAAATGAACTCTGAAAAGGATGAAAGTTGGCATGGTATCATCATTTCATCCACATAGCATGTGCAAGAAAGTTGAGAGGGTTACGGCAAAAACTGGATGCACTTCGTGTACAAAATGGACAATCTCTTTCAAAGTATCAGGATTTCATACGGAAACTCCTCTGTTACAAAAGGATTTCATTTTTTAAAACTTATTTGAACTCCTGACTTTTTGTTTGTTCAAAATGCACCATTCAAAGCCGCATCATCATTTTTCAATCCTTTCTGACTTCATTTGTTATTTTAATGCA
>NW_025229771.1:933-2015 GCF_018294505.1 Triticum aestivum | reverse complement strand
AAACTCATCTGTTAGAAAGGGATTTCATTTTTTAAAACTTATTTGAACTCCTGACTTTTTGTGTGTTCAAAATGCACCATTCAAGGCCACATCATCATTTTTCAATCCTTTCTGACTTCATTTGTTATTTCTCATCCATTTACTAATTATTTTGAGCTATAAGACCCTAAAATTGAAAAGCATTTCAAATGAACTCTGAAAATGTTGAAAGTTGGCATGGTATCATCATTTCTTCCACATAGCATTTGCAATAAAGTTGAGAGGGTTACGGCAAAAACTGGATGCACTTCGTGTACAAAACGGACAATCTCTTTCAAAGTATCAGGATTTCATACGGAAACTCATGTGTTACAATTGGATTTCATTTTTAAAACTTATTTGAACTCCTGACTTTTTGTGTGTTGAAAATGCACCATTCTAAGCCACGTCATCATTTTCCAATCCTTTATGACTTCATTTGTTATTTTTCATGCATTTACTTATTAGCTATAAGACCCTAAAATTGAAAAGCATTTCAAATGAACTCTGAAAATGTTGAAAGTTGGCATGGTATCATCATTTCATCCACATAGCACGTGTAAGAAAGTTGAGAGGGTTACAGCAAAAACTGGATGCACTTCGTGTACAAAACGGACAGTCTCTTTCAAAGTATCAGGATTTCATACGGAAACTCGTCTGTTACAAAGGGATTTTATTTTTTAAAACTTATTTGAACTCCTGACTTTTTGTATGTTCAAAATACAACATTCAAAGCCACATCATCACTTTTCAATCCTTTCTGACTTCATTTGTTATTTTTCATGCATTTACTAATTATTTTTGAGCTATAAGACCCTAAAATTGAAAAGCATTTCAAATGAACTCTGAAAAGTATGAAAGTTGGCATGGTATCATCATTTCATCCACATAGCATGTGCAAGAAAGTTGAGAGGGTTACGGCAAAAACTGGATGCACTTCGTGTACAAAACGGACAATTTCTTTCAAAGTATCACGATTTCATACGGAAACTCGTCTGTTACAAAGGGATTTCATTTTTTTAAACTTATTTGAACTCCTGACTTTTTGTGTGTTCAAAATGCAC
>NW_025229771.1:606-916 GCF_018294505.1 Triticum aestivum | reverse complement strand
ATGCATTTACTTATTATTTTGAGCTATAAGACCCTCAAATTGAAAAGCATTTCAAATGAACTCTGAAAAGGTTGAAAGTTGGCATGGTATCATTATTTCATCCACATAGCATGTGCAAGAAAGTTGAGAGGGTTACGGCAAAAACTGGATGCACTTCGTGTACAAAATGGACAATCTCTTTCAAAGTATCAGGATTTCATACGGAAACTCGTCTGTTACAAAAGGATTTCATTTTTTAAAACTTATTTGAACTCCTGACTTTTTGTTTGTTCAAAATGCACCATTCAAAGCCACATCATCATTTTTCAAT
>NW_025229771.1:0-513 GCF_018294505.1 Triticum aestivum | reverse complement strand
GTGTACAAAATGGACAATCTCTTTCAAAGTATCAGGATTTCATACGGAAACTCCTCTGTTACAAAAGGATTTCATTTTTTAAAACTTATTTGAACTCCTGACTTTTTGTTTGTTCAAAATGCACCATTCAAAGCCGCATCATCATTTTTCAATCCTTTCTGACTTCATTTGTTATTTTAATGCATTTACTAATCATTTTGATCTATAAGACCCTAAAATTGAAAAGCATTTCAAATGAACTCTGAAAAAGGTTGAAAGTTGGCATGGTATCATCATTTCATCCACATAGCATGTGCAAGAAAGTTGAGAGGGTTACGGCAAAAACTGGATGCACTTCGTGTACTAAACGGACAATCTCTTTCAAAGTATCAGGATTTCATACGGAAACTCGTCTGTTACAAAGGGATTTCATTTTTTAAAACTTATTTGAACTCCTGACTTTTTGTGTGATCAAAATGCACCATTCAAAGCCACATCATCATTTTTCAATCCTTTCTGACTTCATTTGTTATT
>NW_025229770.1:4116-19298 GCF_018294505.1 Triticum aestivum | reverse complement strand
TGAATCGTGAGCACCCAGCTATGACTTACCGCACTCGTGCAAAATAATAAAACGCGGTAAATATATTACTTACACGTGCGTTTTGTTTTGCAAGCGGCGCGAAAAAAATTAAAAAGGGAATGCAACACGAGGACTTCCCAGGAGGTCACCCATCCTAGTACTACTCTCGCCCAAGCACGCTTAACTTCGGAGTTCTGATGGGATCCGGTGCTTTAGTGCTGGTATGATCGCATCCGACATGTTACCCCGGTCTTCGTCCCTTATCCTTGCCCCTCCCAGCTCCACTACAAAGACGATTGCACATTGCTTTGGCCGCTCCCTCTCAACTACGGAGACGAGTTTAACGCGGTTTCCACCCCTCCCTCTCAACCGCACCAGTGCACGCTTGCCGCGCCACAACGCCGACGCTGGGCCCGTGAATCGTGAGCTCCCAGCTATGACTTACCGCACTCGTGCAAAATAATAAAACACGGTAAATATATTACTTACACGTGCGTCTTGTTTTGCAAGCGGCGCGAAAAAAATTAAAAAGGGAATGCAACACGAGGACTTCCCAGGAGGTCACCCATCCTAGTACTACTCTCGCCCAAGCACGCTTAACTTCGGAGTTCTGATGGGATCCGGTGCTTTAGTGCTGGTATGATCGCATCCGACATGTTACCCCGGTCTTCGTCCCTTATCCTTGCCCCTCCCAGCTCCACTACAAAGACGATTGCACATTGCTTTGGCCGCTCCCTCTCAACTACGGAGACGAGTTTAACGCGGTTTCCACCCCTCCCTCTCAACCGCACCAGTGCACGCTTGCCGCGCCACAACGCCGACGCTGGACCCGTGAATCGTGAGCACCCAGCTATGACTTACCGCACTCGTGCAAAATAATAAAACGCGGTAAATATATTACTTACACGTGCGTTTTGTTTTGCAAGCGGCGCGAAAAAAATTAAAAAGGGAATGCAACACGAGGACTTCCCAGGAGGTCACCCATCCTAGTACTACTCTCGCCCAAGCACGCTTAACTTCGGAGTTCTGATGGGATCCGGTGCTTTAGTGCTGGTATGATCGCATCCGACATGTTACCCCGGTCTTCGTCCCTTATCCTTGCCCCTCCCAGCTCCACTACAAAGACGATTGCACATTGCTTTGGCCGCTCCCTCTCAACTACGGAGACGAGTTTAACGCGGTTTCCACCCCTCCCTCTCAACTGCACCAGTGCACGCTTGCCGCGCCACAACGCCGACGCTGGACCCGTGAATCGTGAGCACCCAGCTATGACTTACCGCACTCGTGCAAAATAATAAAACACGGTAAATATATTACTTACACGTGCGTTTTGTTTTGCAAGCGGCGCGAAAAAAATTAAAAAGGGAATGCAACACGAGGACTTCCCAGGAGGTCACCCATCCTAGTACTACTCTCGCCCAAGCACGCTTAACTTCGGAGTTCTGATGGGATCCGGTGCTTTAGTGCTAGTATGATCGCATCCGACATGTTACCCCGGTCTTCGTCCCTTATCCTTGCCCCTCCCAGCTCCACTACAAAGACGATTGCACATTGCTTTGGCCGCTCCCTCTCAACTACGGAGACGAGTTTAACGCGGTTTCCACCCCTCCCTCTCAACCGCACCAGTGCACGCTTGCCGCGCTACAACGCCGACGCTGGGCCCGTGAATCGTGAGCACCCAGCTATGACTTACCGCACTCGTGCAAAATAATAAAACACGGTAAATATATTACTTACACGTGCGTTTTGTTTTGCAAGCGGCGCGAAAAAAATTAAAAAGGGAATGCAACACGAGGACTTCCCAGGAGGTCACCCATCCTAGTACTACTCTCGCCCAAGCACGCTTAACTTCGGAGTTCTGATGGGATCCGGTGCTTTAGTGCTAGTATGATCGCATCCGACATGTTACCCCGGTCTTCGTCCCTTATCCTTGCCTGTCAGGACCCCGACTCGATGTCACATCGATCTAGCTGGTAACACCTCATATCACTTTGCGGCCTCACGCACGGTATTCCCACGGGTGTCGTCTTACCCTTTTCCCGGGACCGTTTGCGCCTTTTGGCTCACGTATATGATAGTGTCGCTAGCATCCATATGATAAAGAGCCCGGGCTGACATGACTAGTCGTAAACCCAAAGTGGCACAGACTTACAGGGACAGGCATCCATGACCCAGCTTCGAACGTGTCGGTCATCAGCAAGTGGGTCCGGGCTGTAGCACTGGGCTAGCAGGACTCCGGTAAACCGGGCTGTAGCGGGCTAACAGGACTCCGGTACTCAAAGCGTGACATTTCCCCGAAGGGACAGACACAGGAACGAAGAAGGACACATGCCGGCCAGCCTAAGTGTTCCAGAGCAGTAGCAAGCTACCATGGCTCAGCGGTAACACTAGGAGACATTTCCCGGTAAGAGAGGCTACTAAAGATAAACAACTAGATAGTCAGATCCCACACATACCAAGCATTTCAATCATACACACAATATGCCCGATATGTGCGAATACAACGAAGCATCACAACATGACTCTACGACACAAGTACTTTATTTAAGGCTCAGCGAGCCATACATAACATACACAAAGATACGGGTCTCACGACCCCACATACAAGTCATACAGTCATACAAACCAGCAGCGGAAGTAACTTGTCCGAGTACAGACAACTAGTAAAATAAAAGAGGCTTGGAGAGCCTAGCTATACTACGTGGTCCTTCACAAGCTCAGGGTCACCACCTGGGTCTTTAGCCTACTCGTTGATGTCAACGTCTACATAGAACCCATCAGAAGGGGTTGCAGCGTCTTCTGTAAAAATGTAGATTATAGCAACATGAGTACAAAGGTACTCAGCAAGACTTACATCAGATCCTACATACATGCATAGTATCAAGAAGGGTTGGTGGAGTTATTGCAGCAAGCCAGCTTCGACTCTTGGCTAGGCTATCCTACGATACTCCAAGTTGAAATTGTTTTGCGCACACGAGTCCACTACTCACCACTTCAATACACTACCGAGGATCCACCTCCGTCTTCCTACGGAAGAGCCATCCTCGGCACTCACACTTATCTTGAGGCTTTTAATAGTATCCATTTACTTGTCTATGAACTGTATAGGCAACCAAGTAGTCCTTTACCGCGGACGCGGCTATTCGAATAGATCATGTTAACCCTGCAGGGGTGTACTTCTTCATACATGTTTCCACCACTTAGCGTCTGCACACGACATGTGCTCGGCAGACTTCAAGCGAAAGCTGACGTGGGTGTAGACCACGACCTACCTAAACACTTAAGCCTCTAGTCCAGGTTTATCGCCTATTCAGGTTCCATCCGCAGGGAGTCCGGCCGAGGTTTCCCATACGGCCCCGAACGATGTGAACAGGGTTCCCGAGATACCTAACGGGTATTCGGTACACCCGGCCACGTACCTACCGCATCACAGCCCACCCCTACGGTTAGCGCTGTCCACGGCCTCCAGTAGGCTACAAACACCAGAAACTACTTGCAACTCCTGGACAGAGAGCTAGGGTGATTAAGAAGTCGAGCGGGGTCATATTTCAGGGCCCAATGCATGGTAGTAGCTGTATCTTAAATCACACATACAGATCTCAGTGCTTAAGGTCGGCTTCAATGAAACAACCCACCATGTACTCCTACATGGCCTCTCATCGATACCTTTACCAAATCGTGTTCACCACACCACTCTTATTACCGACATAATCATTTCACTCTAGCCCATCACCCAGATGAACCAGACCTGACACAACTCTAAGCATAGCAGGCATAGCAAGGTAGGAACAACACATACATATGGCTCAATCAACTCCTACACATGCTAGTGGGTTTCATCTAGTTACTGTGGCAATGACAGGTCATGCAGAGGAAATGGGTTCAACTACCGCAGCACACAGCAGTTTGAATCGCGTTGTCTTAATGCAGTAACAGAGAGCAGGAGCGAGAACATGGGATTGTATCGATATGATCAAATGGTTGGTTGCTTGCCTGATGGTTCGTTGCACGGATACGATTCTTCGTTAGGGTAATCACGGTACTCCTCGGGGACAGATCCTGTCGCAAAGGATAACGATACACAGGCATCACCAAACAATGTGCAACAAGATGATGCATGCATGAAACATGGCAATATGAGTGTGTTGGGCTACTGCAACTAAAGCCAGAAGTGTTTGAGCAAATTTGAATCAAAGATTCAAATTTCAATTTCAAATATGGCCTTTTAAAGTGCCTTTCCTTGTTCTGATTAAAACATAAATTTAACTTGTTTGGTCATGCATGAAAATAGTACAGATGGATAGATTGGATTTTTCTGATCATTTTTCATATATAATTTGTCCAAATTGGAGTTACAGAATAAAAGTTATGAATTTTTGAAGTTTAAATAATATTCTGAATTTCCTGATTTAATTTAAATCCAGAAATATCATTTACTGCGTCAGCCTGACATCACAATGACATCAGCAGGTCAACAGAGCTGGCTCGGGTCAAACCTGACGTGTGGGGTCCACACGTCAGTGTCACAGGGGCTAATCCCGCGTTGACCCCGGGCTGGTTAGCTTTGACTAAGCCCTGGGCCCACTTGTCAGCGTCTGTAGGTGGTGGTTTAGTGGCTAATTAGCTAGGCCACGTCAGCTCGCCGGAGTTCTGGCCGGCGGCGACCAACAGTGCGGCGGCGATAGTGGTTTTGGTCGTTTCGGCCACCAAATGGACCGCGGAGATCACCGGAGTGAAGCTGAGGACGACCCGCGGCTCTTGGCGGAGTCCGTTGGGGTCGGGGTGGCCGGAGTTGACGGCGGTGAGCTCGGCTGCGGCCGCCGGGGTTCGGTCGTGCACGGGAGTGGTGCTGGAACTCGAAGTCGAGCAAAGTGAGGCGCTAGGGATGCTCTACTGGGTTCTGTGAACGCGTTGGACTCGCCGGGGTGACCAAATGGTCACCGGAGCTGCGTCGACGGCGAGCTCGGCGACGGCGGAGGTTCGGCCGTGGTGGAGATGAAGCTACGGTGAGGGATCGAGGGGGAGAAGAGGGGGAAACGGTGGCGTAGCTCACCGCGGTTGCAGTGGGCGTCGAAGCGGGCTCGGGGACGCGCTGGAGACGGCGAATTCGTCGGCGACGGTGGTCGGAGCCCGAAGAGGGGAACGGCGACGTGGCGGCGATGCAGGGCTTCCGGGGACTCGTGGAGCGGTGGGGAGGAAGAGGGAGTTGTGGCGGAGCTTCTGAGCTACTCGGGGGAGCGAGGGGTGGCCGGAGACAGTGGCTAAGGCGAACGGCGGCGACGGTGTGCTTCGGCCGAGAGCGAGAGAGAGCGAGGGAGAAACGGGTGAGAGTGAGCGAGAGCAGGGGGGATCGGGACGGGCTGCGGGCGTCGTCCACGCGGCCAGGAGGGCGTCGGCAAGCAGGAGGTGGCCGCGCGGCCGCGCGCGCGCGAGCACGCAGCAGCTTCGGGGCGTGGGGAGGAAGACGACGGGGAGCTACAGTGTTGGGCTGGGTCGGCTGCTAGCTGGGCCGGCCAGCTGGCTGGGCCGCACAGGTAAGTCTTTCCCCTTTCTTTTTTTGTTTTCTGTTTTATTTAATATATCTGCAACTGTGTTGAATTAATTAAAATACCTAGGCAACTCCAAAATTCACCAAACTACTCCTGGTCCATAGTTGGATTATTTCCAACATGAAACATTTTAGTTTGGAGGTATTTGAGCATTCAAATATTTTATATTATTTTAAATGCCCAAATTCAGATATCTATGATTTAATTCAAAGACCCTATGATGGCCTAGAAAAATGTGCACCACTTTTGTCAGAGGTTCTGAACCAAGGCTAAAATGATGGACATTTTAGAAGGGCATTTCAGGTTCATTGAAAAATTATTTTAGTAACCCTAGTTGGTTTCAGAGGGGACTGGGGGTTCTGTCATCCCCATTTCAAGTTTCTGATGAAGAGTAAACATGATGCAACACTCTAATGCATGACTAGCTAGGGTGTGACAACTCACCCCCACTCAAAAGAATCTCGTCCCGAGATTTGGGTTCCTCCGAGAAGAAGGCGGGATATTCGAGTCGAAGACGATCCTCCCTTTCCCAAGTTGCTTCATCCTCAGAATGGTGCGACCATTGAACCTTGAGAAACTTGATATTATGACGTCGCGTGGTACGTTCGGTTTGATCGAGGATGCGAATGGGGTACTCTAGATATGTAAGATTATCTTGGAGATCAAGCGTTTCGTGGTCCACTTCACGGATAGGATCCGAGAAACAACGCCTGAGTTGAGAAACGTGGAAGACATCGTGAACTCTGGAGAGGTGCGGAGGTAGTTCCAATTGGTAGGCAACTTCTCCTTGTTTGGCAAGAATGCGAAAAGGTCCAATGTAACGAGGAGCCAATTTGCCTTTGATACCGAAACGATGGGTTCCCTTCAGAGGGGTGACCCGAAGGTAAGCCTTCTCGTCAACCTCGAAAGTCATAGCCTTATGTTTTCGGTCATATTGACTCTTTTGACGGGATTGGGCTGTTTTCAACTTTTCACGAACGATACGAACTTGTTCTTCTGCTTCCTGAATCATATCCGGGCCAAAGAATTGTCTTTCCCCGGTCTCTGACCAGTTAAGGGGTGTTCGACATCATCGTCCATAGAGAACTTCAAAAGGGGCTTTACCCAAGCTAGATTGATAGCTGTTGTTGTAAGCGAATTCGGCAAATGGAAGGCACTTCTCCCAGTCCATTCCGAAAGAGATAACGGAGGCTCGAAGCATGTCTTCTAGAATCTGATTGACGCGTTCCACTTGACCACTTGACTGAGGGTGGAAAGCGGTGCTAAAGGAGAGACGGGTTCCCATAGCATTTTGGAAACTTTCCCAAAATCGAGAGGTGAAAAGACTTCCTCGATCCGAATTGATTTCCAAAGGAACACCATGGAGAGACACTATTCGGGAGATGTACAGATCTGCCAGCTGACTAGCGGTTATACTCTCACGAACGGGTAAGAAATGAGCTACCTTGGAAAGACGATCGATAACGACGAAAATAGCATTATTCCCTCTTTTGGTCCTGGGAAAACCGGTAATGAAATCCATACCAATTTTATCCCATTTCCATTCAGGAATAGCTAAGGGTTGAAGGGTGCCAGCAGGCCGTTGATGCTCTGCTTTTACACGACGACAGACGTCGCAATTAGCAATATACTGAGCGATTTCTCTCTTCATCCTAGTCCACCAGAACCTCTGGCGTAGGTCCTGATACATCTTAGTACTACCGGGATGAATGGTGAGAGGAGATTCATGAGCTTCCTTAAGGATTAATCGCCTTAAGTTGCGCACCTTGGGAACCACTAGTCGATCCCCGAAGTATACGACTCCTTGATCATTAACGGAGAAACAATTCACAACTCCTTTCTGAATGTTCCTCTTGATGCGGGAGATTCCCGGATCTACCTTCTGTGCTTTGATAATTTGATCCGTAAGGGTAGGTTTTGCCACCAAGGTGGAGAGAAAACCTTGAGGAACAATGTGAAGGTTAAGCTTTCGAAATTCCTCATGGAGAAGCGGTTGACTTTGTTGTAACATCAGGTTGTTACAATAAGATTTACGACTTAGCGCATCAGCCATGACGTTGGCTTTCCCTGGGGTATAGGTTATTCCTAAGTCGAAGTCTGTGATCAATTCAACCCAACGTCTCTGTCTGAGATTCAAATCCGGTTGGGTGAAAATGTACTTCAGACTTTGGTGATCAGTGAATATTTCGCAACGATTACCGAGGAGGTAATGTCGCCAGGTCTTAAGTGCATAGACTACGGCTGCAAGTTCTAGATCATGAGTAGGATAATTCTCCTCATGTGGGTGCAATTGCCGTGAAGCGTAAGCAATTACGTGTCGATCTTGCATGAGAATGCAACCTAGTCCTTGTCGCGAGGCGTCGCAGTAGATAACAAAGTCCTTGGAGAAGTCTGGCGGTACCAGCACAGGAGCAGAAGTCAGGCGTCTTTTTAGTTCCTGGAAACTGTGCTCACATTGTGGAGTCCATTCGAACTTCTTATCTTTCTTGAGGAGTTCGGTTAGAGGTTTAGCAACTTTGGAGAAGTTCTCGACAAAGCGACGACAATAGCTCGCTAAGCCTAGAAAACTCCGAACTTGCTTGACCGATTCAGGTGGAGTCCAATCAAGGACGGCTTGAACTCGCTCAGGGTTAACAGCAATACCTTTACCAGATATTACATGACCCAGATAGGTCACTTCTGGCAACCAGAATTCACATTTAGAAAATTTGGCATAAAGGCGATGCTCTCGAAGTTTCTGCAACACTAGTCTTAGATGTTCGGCATGTTCTTCCTCGTTCTTGGAGTATATGAGTATATCATCGAGATAAACTACGACGAATTTATCCAAATACTCCATGAAGATTGAGTTCATTAATCGAGAAAAGGTGGCTGGAGCGTTGGTTAAACCGAAGGACATGACGGTGTACTCGTATTGGCCATAACGAGTAACAAAGGCCGTTTTAGGAATGTCCCCGTTTCTGATTTTAATTTGATGGTAGCCCAACCTCAAATCCATCTTAGAGAAGACTGAAGATCCAGCGAGCTGATCATACAGGTCGTTGATCCTGGGAAGTGGATATTTGTTCTTGATCGTGACCAAATTGACAGGTCGGTAATCTACAACCATCCGGTCCGTACCATCCTTCTTCTTAACGAATAGGACGGGGCAAGCCCACGGAGATGAACTGGGGCGGATGAAACCCTTTTTCAAGGACTCATCGAGTTGTTTCTTAAGCTCGGCTAGTTCTAGGGGTGCCATCTTATAAGGCCTTCTAGCAATCGGAACGGTTCCGGGGATGAGGTCTATTACAAACTCAACATCCCTGTCAGGTGGAACCCCTGGCAATTCTTCTGGAAAGACATCCGGAAAATCACGGACTACCGGAACGTCCTCAAGGTCTGGCAAAGGGCTGGCGTTAAGAGAATATAATTGTCGCTTGGCTATTCGAGTCAAAACATTGACTATCTTCCCCGAAGGATGGGTGAGTTGAACGGTCCTAGAGAAGCAATCAATTTTGGCTTGATGAGCTGACATCCAGTCCATACCCAAAATGATATTAATATCTGAAGATTTAAGGGCTATCAAAGACGCAAGGAAAACAAGTCTGTCGACTTGGATCTCATTTCCATAACTTACCCTAGAGGTCTGCCATCTAGACCCAGGGGTAGAGATTTCCATAGTGGACGGCAGATCACAGAATGCAACGTTATGCAAACGAGCATAATTTTCAGATATAAAGGAATGAGAGGCTCCTGTATCGAAAAGGACAGATGCCGGGTGGCAATTAACAAGAAGCGTACCGAGAACGACGTTGGGATCTTCTTGAGCTTCTTCGGCAGAGATACAATTGACCTGGCCACGTGAAGCGGTGACCGGTTTAGCGTGGAATACTTTCCCTATCGGCTTGCCACGGCCAGCAGCTTTAGCAGATTGATTGGGGTTGGTCTGGGGACACTCACGCATATAGTGACCAGATTCCCCACACTTGAAACAAGTCACGGAACTGGTACGTGGAGGAGCATTATTGGTTGGACCCCCATAGGGCTTAGCTGGAGCAGACTGTTGAGCGGGGCGAGGCGCCTGGAAAGATGGCCTCGGGGTGAACCTGGGTGGCAAGGCGGTGTTGGGTACCCACACGCGGCGCTTCTGAGGACCAGCACCGGATGAGGAACCCGTGTCACGTCCATGCTTGCGTGTTGCGTCATAGTCAGTCTGACCAGTTTCAGCACTGATGGCTTTGTTGACAAGTTTCGAGAAGGATGTGCACTCATGCAGACGAAGGTCGCGACGAAGCTCAGGACTAAGGCCCTTGCGGAACCTTGCTTGCTTCTTGGCGTCAGTAGAAACTTCCTCAGTTGCATATCGGGCGAGATTACCAAACTCCCTGCTATAGACATCCACAGAAAGTCGGCCTTGGGTGAAATTGCAAAATTCTTCATGCTTACGGTCCATGAGACCCTCCGGAATGTGATGTTCACGGAAAGCCTCGCTGAACTCAGCCCAAGTAGTGACATGGCCTGCTGGGCGCATAGCTCCATAATTCTCCCACCATAGACTGGCGGGGCCTTCAAGATGATATGCAGCAAAGGTGACCTTGTCAGCCTCCGCTACCAGCGCGGAACGCAGCTTGTGAGAGATACTGCGAAGCCAGTCATCGGCGTCGAGAGGCTCGACGGAGTGGTGGAACGTGGGTGGATGCAATTTGATAAAATCACTGAGTGACACCACGTTAGCCCTCTGATGGTGTGCTGTGTTCTGTTCAATACGCTCCAACAAACGGTTTGTCTCCCGCTTGTTTCTCTCAGCTTCCATCATAACCTCGGCTAGTGAAGGAGGATGAGGCAGATTTTCATTCCTGGCTTCACTGCCTTCGGCCTGCTCTTGGGAAGCAGGATTAGCGCGTGTGTTGACCATCCTAGGTAAACAAGACAATGATTTAGTCAGAATGATGAAATTCCGACATGGGATACATAATGTAAGAAATAACTCGGAATGCAAGATGATCATCCGTATGACATGGTAGATACAGAAACTGCTTCTTTATTCCATCGTCATACACACCATACAAGGTTTAGTACAAGCCAAGCAAAGTACTAATACGGTGAAAAGAGGATTACATCTCATCGGAGGCATTCCAAGCTCCTATACATTATTTTTCTACGTCTCCGGAAGAGTACAAACTAGGTCATATCCCACGAGACACGCAGGACAATAGACGACACAGCTAGTGCGAACTAGTGATACTACTACTAACTCAGACCGATCCGTAGTAGTCCTCGTAGAAGTCACCTCCATAACCTGGAAGTTCAACATGATCATCCGGAAACAGACGGTCTCGCGGAGCTTGTGGACCATAGGGGCTAGGATGAGGTCGTGGACCAACAAACGGTGGCCTGCGGGGACCGCGAGGTGGGGTGATGCCTCCTACATCACGCCAAACCATCACGTCCGGCAGAGCAGATCTCACAGGATAGAGATCGCGCATATCTGAATATCCAGCTTGCACCGCCGGTGCGAACCGAGTCAAGGTGGCCCAGTGGTCAGCACGGGTATTGAAGAGCTCTAACCTTAAGGCCCGATTTTCACGGTCCTTATCCTCGAGCATCTCAGCAGTGGTGCGAGTCCGTGAATCCTCCTGAGTGGAGTCAGCATAGATAGCCTGGAGATACCCTTGTGCTCCCGGAAGTGATCCTGGTATATACCGGAAGTCAGAGTCCCGAAATAGACCAGATCTGACTCGCATAATGGACATCATAGAGTAGGCGGCATCCTGCACAACCATCTCGATAGTAACCCCGAGTCCATAGGAGCAGTGAAGAGGCTCAGTGGATCCAGGATAAGATGGAAATATTCTGACAGTGCAGAGATACTGGCTTTGATTAAAGTCTCGGAATTGCTCTTCGACCGTGTACTCAGGATACCAGCGGTATCCAACCTCAGTCATTACCCTGACCAACTTAGCAGTATGGCCGGGTACATCTAGGCATCGAGTCAGGCGAACCACTTGATTGAGGTCGCGAGTGGCCATCTGAAAGCATAATCATAATGCAAAGGCATTAGAATTTCTAGCAAAATTTCGGCAGCATAACAGCTGTAAATGCTCAAAAAGGATATTGAGACATTTGACAAAGGATTTCGTACACACTCAACATCATCATATCAAGTCTTGAAACCATTTCTACAACATAATGTGGTAGAAAAACTGAACTAGGCTGATAACCATCAAACTTATAAGGTACTACTGATTAGTAACACGTGATCCTGATAGAGAGAACAGATCCTAATTCCTTAACCCCCGGTGGAAGAATGGACTAACTCAGATCAGAATGTCATAAGGTATAAGGAGTAAAAAGAGCCTTACGTTCCAACCCACAAACAATTCCCCAACATATAACTAAAGAATTTCTAGACTCAACATCGACCAGTTTGGCTTAGAGAACCTACAGGCAGTCCGGCTCTGATGCCAACGCTGTCAGGACCCCGACTCGATGTCACATCGATCTAGCTGGTAACACCTCATATCACTTTGCGGCCTCACGCACGGTATTCCCACGGGTGTCGTCTTACCCTTTTCCCGGGACCGTTTGCGCCTTTTGGCTCACGTATATGATAGTGTCGCTAGCATCCATATGATAAAGAGCCCGGGCTGACATGACTAGTCGTAAACCCAAAGTGGCACAGACTTACAGGGACAGGCATCCATGACCCAGCTTCGAACGTGTCGGTCATCAGCAAGTGGGTCCGGGCTGTAGCACTGGGCTAGCAGGACTCCGGTAAACCGGGCTGTAGCGGGCTAACAGGACTCCGGTACTCAAAGCGTGACATTTCCCCGAAGGGACAGACACAGGAACGAAGAAGGACACATGCCGGCCAGCCTAAGTGTTCCAGAGCAGTAGCAAGCTACCATGGCTCAGCGGTAACACTAGGAGACATTTCCCGGTAAGAAAGGCTACTAAAGATAAACAACTAGATAGTCAGATCCCACACATACCAAGCATTTCAATCATACACACAATATGCTCGATATGTGCAAATACAACGAAGCATCACAACATGACTCTACGACACAAGTACTTTATTTAAGGCTCAGGGAGCCATACATATCATACACACAAAGGTACGGGTCTCACGACCCAACATACAAGTCATACAATCATACAAGCCAACAGCGGAAGTAACTTGTCTGAGTACAGACAACTAGTAAAACAAAAGAGGCTTGGAAAGCCTGGCTATACTATGTGGTCCTTCACAAGCTCAGGGTCACCACCTGGGTCTTTTAGCCTACTCGTTGATGTCAACGTCTACATAGAACCCATCAGAAGGGGTTGCAGCGTCTTCTGTAAAAATGTAGATTATAGCAACATGAGTACAAAGGTACTCAGCAAGACTTACATCAGATCCTGCATACATGCATAGTATCAAGAGGGGTTGGTGGAGTTATTGCAGCAAGCCAGCTCTGACTCTTGGCTAGACTATCCTACGATACTCCAACTTGAAATAGTTTTGCGCACACGAGTCCACTACTCACCACTTCAATACACTACCGAGGATCCACCTCCGTCTTCCTACGGAAGAGCCATCCTCGGTACTCACACTTATCTTGAGGCTTTTAGTAGTTTCCATTTACTTGTCTATGAACTGTATAGGCAACCAAGTAGTCCTTTACCGCGGACGCGGCTATTCGAATAGATCATGTTAACCCTGCAGGGGTGTACTTCTTCATACATGTTTCCACCACTTAGCGTCTGCACACGACATGTGCTCGGCAGACTTCAAGCGAAAACCGACGTGGGTGTAGACCACGACCTACCTAAACACTTAAGCCTCTAGTCCAGGTTTATCGCCTATTCAGGTTCCATCCGCAGGGAGTCCGGCCGAGGTTTCCCATACGGCCCCGAACGATGTGAACAGGGTTCCCGAAATACCTAACGGGTATTCGGTACACCCGGCCACGTACCTACCGCATCACAGCCCACCCCTACGGTCAGCGCTGTCCACGGCCTCCAGTAGGCTACAAACACCAGAAACTACTTGCAACTCCTGGACAGAGAGCTAGGGTGATTAAGAAGTCGAGCGGGGTCATATTTCAGGGCCCAATGCATGGTAGTAGCTGTATCTTAAATCACACATACAGATCTCAGTGCTTAAGGTCGGCTTCAATGAAACAACCCACCATGTACTCCTACATGGCCTCTCATCGATACCTTTACCAAATCGTGTTCACCACACCACTCTTATTACCGACATAATCATTTCACTCTAGCCCATCACCCAGATGAACCAGACCTGACACAACTCTAAGCATAGCAGGCATAGCAAGGTAGGAACAACACATACATATGGCTCAATCAACTCCTACACATGCTAGTGGGTTTCATCTAGTTACTGTGGCAATGACAGGTCATGCAGAGGAAATGGGTTCAACTACCGCAGCACACAGCAGTTTGAATCACGTTGTCTTAATGCAGTAACAGAGAGCAGGAGCGAGAACATGGGATTGTATCGATATGATCAAATGGTTGGTTGCTTGCCTGATGGTTCGTTGCACGGATACGATTCTTCGTTAGGGTAATCACGGTACTCCTCGGGGACAGATCCTGTCGCAAAGGATAACGATACACAGGCATCACCAAACAATGTGCAACAAGATGATGCATGCATGAAACATGGCAATATGAGTGTGTTGGGCTAATGCAACTAAAGCCAGAAGTGTTTGAGCAAATTTGAATCAAAGATTCAAATTTCAATTTCAAATATGGCCTTTTAAAGTGCCTTTCCTTGTTCTGATTAAAACATAAATTTAACTTGTTTGGTCATGCATGAAAATAGTACAGATGGATAGATTGGATTTTTCTGATCATTTTTCATATATAATTTGTCCAAATTGGAGTTACAGAATAAAAGTTATGAATTTTTGAAGTTTAAATAATATTCTGAATTTCCTGATTTAATTTAAATCCAGAAATATCATTTACTGCGTCAGCCTGACATCACAATGACATCAGCAGGTCAACAGAGCTGGCTCGGGTCAAACCTGACGTGTGGGGTCCACACGTCAGTGTCATAGGGGCTAATCCCGCGTTGACCCCGGGCTGGTTAGCTTTGACTAAGCCCTGGGCCCACTTGTCAGCGTCTGTAGGTGGTGGTTTAGTGGCTAATTAGCTAGGCCACGTCAGCTCGCCGGAGTTCTGGCCGGCGGCGACCAACAGTGCGGCGGCGATAGTGGTTTTGGTCGTTTCGGCCACCAAATGGACCGCGGAGATCACCGGAGTGAAGCTGAGGACGACCCGCGGCTCTTGGCGGAGTCCGTTGGGGTCGGGGTGGCCGGAGTTGACGGCGGTGAGCTCGGCTGCGGCCGCCGGGGTTCGGTCGTGCACGGGAGTGGTGCTGGAACTCGAAGTCGAGCAAAGTGAGGCGCTAGGGATGCTCTACTGGGTTCTGTGAACGCGTTGGACTCGCCGGGGTGACCAAATGGTCACCGGAGCTGCGTCGACGGCGAGCTCGGCGACGGCGGAGGTTCGGCCGTGGTGGAGATGAAGCTACGGTGAGGGATCGAGGGGGAGAAGAGGGGGAAACGGTGGCGTAGCTCACCGCGGTTGCAGTGGGCGTCGAAGCGGGCTCGGGGACGCGCTGGAGACGGCGAATTCGTC
>NW_025229770.1:0-2960 GCF_018294505.1 Triticum aestivum | reverse complement strand
GTGCTGGTATGATCGCATCCGACATGTTACCCTGGTCTTCGTCCCTTATCCTTGCCCCTCCCAGCTCCACTACAAAGACGATTGTACATTGCTTTGGCCGCTCCCTCTCAACTACGGAGACGAGTTTAACGCGGTTTCCACCCCTCCCTCTCAACCGCACCAGTGCACGCTTGCCGCGCCACAACGCCGACGCTGGACCCGTGAATCGTGAGCACCCAGCTATGACTTACCGCACTTGTGCAAAATAATAAAACACGGTAAATATATTACTTACACGTGCGTTTTGTTTTGCAAGCGGCGCGAAAAAAATTAAAAAGGGAATGCAACACGAGGACTTCCCAGGAGGTCACCCATCCTAGTACTACTCTCGCCCAAGCACGCTTAACTTAGGAGTTCTGATGGGATCCGGTGCTTTAGTGCTGGTATGATCGCATCCAACATGTTACCCCGGTCTTCGTCCCTTATCCTTGCCCCTCCCAGCTCCACTACAAAGACGATTGTACATTGCTTTGGCCGCTCCCTCTCAACTACGGAGACGAGTTTAACGCGGTTTCCACCCCTCCCTCTCAACCGCACCAGTGCACGCTTGCCGCGCCACAACGCCGACGCTGGACCCGTGAATCGTGAGCACCCAGCTATGACTTACCGTACTCGTGCAAAATAATAAAACACGGTAAATATATTACTTACACGTGCGTTTTGTTTTGCAAGCGGCGCGAAAAAAATTAAAAAGGGAATGCAACACGAGGACTTCCCAGGAGGTCACCCATCCTAGTACTACTCTCGCCCAAGCACGCTTAAATTCGGAGTTCTGATGGGATCCAGTGCTTTAGTGCTGGTATGATCGCATCCGACATGTTACCCCGGTCTTCGTCCCTTATCCTTGCCCCTCCCAGCTCCACTACAAAGACGATTGTACATTGCTTTGGCCGCTCCCTCTCAACTACGGAGACGAGTTTAACGCGGTTTCCACCCCTCCCTCTCAACCGCACCAGTGCACGCTTGCCGCGCCACAACGCCGACGCTGGACCCGTGAATCGTGAGCACCCAGCTATGACTTACCGCACTCGTGCAAAATAATAAAACACGATAAATATATTACTTACACGTGCGTTTTGCTTTGCAAGCGGCGCGAAAAAAATTAAAAAGGGAATGCAACACGAGGACTTCCAGGAGGTCACCCATTCTAGTACTACTCTCGCCCAAGCACGCTTAACTTCGGAGTTCTGATGGGATCCGGTGCTTTAGTGCTGGTATGATCGCATCTGACACACGAGGACTTCCCAGGAGGTCACCCATCCTAGTACTACTCTCGCCCAAGCACGCTTAACTTCGGAGTTCTGATGGGATCCGGTGCTTTAGTGCTGGTATGATCGCATCCGACATGTTACCCCGGTCTTCGTCCCTTATCCTTGCCCCTCCCAGCTCCACTACAAAGACGATTGTACATTGCTTTGGCCGCTCCCTCTCAACTACGGAGACGAGTTTAACGCGGTTTCCACCCCTCCCTCTCAACCGCACCAGTGCACGCTTGCCGCGCCACAACGCCGACGCTGGACCCGGGAATCGTGAGCACCCAGCTATGACTTACCGCACTCGTGCAAAATAATAAAACACGGTAAATATATTACTTACACGTGCGTTTTGTTTTGCAAGCGGCGCGAAAAAAATTAAAAAGGGAATGCAACACGAGGACTTCCCAGGAGGTCACCCATCCTAGTACTACTCTCGCCCAAGCACGCCTAACTTCGGAGTTTTGATGGGATCCGGTGCTTTAGTGCTGGTATGATCACATCCGACATGTTACCCCGGTCTTCGTCCCTTATCCTTGCCCCTCCCAGCTCCACTACAAAGACGATTGTACATTGCTTTGGCCGCTCCCTCTCAACTACGGAGACGAGTTTAACGCGGTTTCCACCCCTCCCTCTCAACCGCACCAGTGCACGCTTGCCGCGCCACAACGCCGACGCTGGACCCGTGAATCGTGAGCACCCAGCTATGACTTACCGCACTCGTGCAAAATAATAAAACACGGTAAATATATTACTTACACGTGCGTTTTGTTTTGCAAGCGGCGCGAAAAATATTAAAAAGGGAATGCAACACGAGGACTTCCCAGGAGGTCACCCATCCTAGTACTACTCTCGCCCAAGCACGCTTAACTTCGGAGTTCTGATGGGATCCGGTGCTTTAGTGCTGGTATGATCGCATTCGACATGTTACCCCGGTCTTCGTCCCTTATCCTTGCCACTCCCAGCTCCACTACGAAGACGATTGTACGTTGCTTTGGCCGCTCCCTCTCAACTACGGAGACGAGTTTAACGCGGTTTCCACCCCTCCCTCTCAACCGCACCAGTGCACGCTTGCCGCGCCACAACGCCGACGCTGGACCCGTGAATCGTGAGCACCCAGCTATGACTTACCGCACTCGTGCAAAATAATAAAACACGGTAAATATATTACTTACACGTGCGTTTTGTTTTGCAAGCGGCGCGAAAAAAATTAAAAAGGGAATGTAACACGAGGACTACCCAGGAGGTCACCCATCCTAGTACTACTCTCGCCCAAGCACGCTTAACTTCGGAGTTCTGATGGGATCCGGTGCTTTAGTGCTGGTATGATCGCATCCGACATGTTATCCCGGTCTTTGTCCCTTATCCTTGCCCCTCCCAGCTCCACTACAAAGACGATTGTACATTGCTTTGGCCGCTCCCTCTCAACTACGGAGACGAGTTTAACGCGGTTTCCACCCCTCCCTCTCAACCGCACCAGTGCACGCTTGCCGCGCCACAACGCCGACGCTGGACCCGTGAATCGTGAGCACCCAGCTATGACTTACCGCACTCGTGCAAAATAATAAAACACGGTAAATATATTACTTACACGTGCGTTTTGTTTTGCAAGCGGCGCGAAAAAAATTAAAAAGGGAATGCAACACGAGGACTTCCCAAGAGGTCACC
>NW_025229769.1:8677-19309 GCF_018294505.1 Triticum aestivum | reverse complement strand
GGGGCGAAGACATCACACGTTACAATATACTAGGTCTTGGTATAGATAGCGTATTGATAACCAGGCATATGCTTTGGCAATAATAATACATTTATTTTCACTTAATCTCTATGATGACCATGTCTCGCTCAACAAGCAAGTTGATTATCTCATCTGAGTTGACCTTTTTAGGTATTTATTTCCAACAGTAACAATCATGTGATGCATATTTCTTTTAGAAAAATAAACACACACTAATTATCAGTAAATTAGTAGATCGTTGTATAGGATAGTGTACAAATTAACCTTGTATACTGTAATTCTGGAAACAACTAAATAGTGGTACTACTAGTGGTAGATTGTTTAGACAAATCTGGTTTTAAAATTCAGTGCTTAATCAAGTAAATAGGTATATGTATGGTGATAAAATACCTGATTGGCCGGACAGCCGGTGGGAGTGCAAAATCAACAGAGTTCATGAGCCCTAGCACCATGGCTGAATCACGGCGGGTCCTGGTTTGGTCGTCCACGGCGCATGCGGACGGGGAGCGGCGGCAAGCCCTAGCAGCGAGGCACAAAGTTACGATTGACTGATTGTTTGGCGGCGCCAGATCGCTATGGTGGAAAAGAACAGGCAGTTTGCAAGCCACGATGGCTTAAGAGTTACGAGTGTAGGCTCGTAGTGGGCTTGGGCTTATGTAGTTTGCTAATCCAGCTTCCTGCTTGTGAACATGCACAGCGCGAAGTTTTTAAAGAATGGAAACTAGACGCGCAATTAATTGTGCATTACACTGTAGTGTTTATATTTTCTAATTATTTGAAAACATGTTCACATATTATCAAATAAGGTTCATCAAATTTGAAAAAAAAACTTTTATTGGTTTTGAAAAATGTTCATCAAAATTGAAAAAAAGTTAATGGATTTTCATTTAATGTTCATCAAACTTGAAAATAGTTCATCGAATTTCAAAAACATTCATCGAAATTGAAAAGAAGTTAATAGTTTTTTTAAGAAAAGTTCACCGAATTTTAAAAAAGTTCATCGGATTTGGAAAAAAGTTCATTGGATTTGTAAAAAAGTTCATCGGATTTGAAAAAAGTTCATCGGATTTGAAAAAAGTTCATCGAATTTAGAAAAAAGTTCATCAGATTTGAAAAAGTTCATCAAATTTGAAAAAAGTTCATCGAATTTGGAAAATAGTTCATTGAGTTTGAAAAAGAGTTCATCGAATTTGTGAAAAAATTCATCAGATTTGAAAAAAGTTCATCGTATTTGGAAAAAAGTTCATCAAATTTGAAAAAAGTTCATTGGATTGGAAAAAAGTTCATCACATTTGAAAAAAGTTCATCAAATTTGAAAAGGAGTTCATCAAATTTTAAAAAGTTTCATCGATTTTTAAGAAAAAAGTTCACAAATTTCAAACAAAAACATCAAACTAGGAAGAACAAAAAAAAGGAAAAACAGAAAAAGGAAAAAAGAAATAGGAAAAAGGAAATGAGGAAAGAATAGATAAGAAATAGAGGAAAAAAATGGTAGTTCACGGATCAGAAATAGAGGAATAACCCGGTTTGGGAAGCTTCCCCGGATCCGTGCAGCTGGAGAGAACAATTAGAGAAACAAACAAGCTAGAAATCACATGTGGTTCTGTGGTGTTGTGGTTACTGGCCTTGTAGATGAAGGCAGTGTTCGCGAGTTGGACTCCGGCAGCCCGCACTTTTTTTGAACCTTTTTCCAGATTAAAACAAAACGTACATGGGCCGGCCCAGCTCACCAGCGAAGGGGGGAGCGCTGCAGGCGCCCGTTCGCAAACGGGCGCATAAGCGCCAAATAGGAAATCCCGCAGATCCCCGTGGCCGAACCCTTTTATAGTCGGGGCGTGACATCTCGGCCCATGTGGCTAGGTTTGAACACGAGCTAAGTGCTATATGTCCCGTTGCAAAAAGCACTCTCACATTCCCGGCGCTGACATGTGACCCACTGCATGTGCGTCATTTGTCACAACTCACAACTTAAGAATTTTTTTACTTTTTTCTCTCTTAGATTCATTTATTTAAAACTTTTTATCTCTTGAACCGTGCATTTGAATCCTGAAATATTTTCATCGTTGTATTTCTGGCGTCGAGATCTTTGAAATTAGATCTTATATTAATATGTTTTGACGAACTTTTTTCACCAAAAAACCCAAGAAAACCGGCAGAGAAAAACGCAAAGCCCGATGCACTATAGTTTTTCACCTTTTTTTCATTCCGAGTAGAACAGCTCTCGCGGAGCAAATCTATGCCTCCATGCGAACCAAATCCGTGCTTCTCACGAAAGAAAAAAAACATATTTTTTCTCTTTCCGAGAACACAACTGTGCTTCTCGCATAAGCAAATCAGCGTCTCCACAAGAAGCAAATATGTGCTTCTCGTGGAAGCAAGAATTTTTTTCCCTTTTCGAGAAGCACAAAAAACATGTTTTTTTTTCTTTTCCAAGACACACAACTATATTTTTTGAGAAAGCAAATATGTGCCTCAACGAGAAGCAAATATGTGCGCAAAAAAATAATGATTTTTCTTCATTTCCAAGAAGCACATCGCGAACAAACCTGTGCCTCCACAGAAAGCAAACCCACCTGGGCTCGACCCATTTCCCTCTTTTTTCTTTCTAGACTGGACACACTTCGTACCTGAAATGGGGCAATGACGCAGTTTTTTTTCTGGAAGAGACCCAACCGGTTGTGTGAAGCTTCTAGAAACCCATAAGTACCTTCTAGAAGTTTCCCAAAACTGGTCGGAAGCTTCTAGAAGATTCTGACAAGTTCTCTCTTTTGGCTTTTTGGATGGGTTTTAATCGGTTTTTCTTTTCTATTTTTATTTTTATTTTTAATTTTACTTTTTAATTTTTCATTTGAAAATGTGTGCAAATTTTTGAAAATTTAAACTTTCTGAAAATTCATGAAATTTTCTCAAATTCGTATTTTTTTGTGAATGTTTTTTCCTTAAAACTGTGAACTTTTCAAAAGAAATTCCTAAAATATGTGAACTCTTTTGAAACCCAAGAACAATTTTTTCCAAAATTTGTGAACTTTTTTTCCTCAAAATCATGAGTCTTTTTTCAAGTCCGCGGAACACGTGAATTTTTTCACTTTTTCTTCAAATGCATAAACCTCTTCAAAATTTGTGAACTATTTTTGAATCCCGCAAACTTTTTTGGACCCATGGACATATTTTGAAATCCATGAACTTCTTTCGAACTCGTGAACTTTTTCGAGGTCATGAATGATTTTTCGAATCTGATAATTTTCTTTGAATCCCGTGAACTTATTTTTGGATCCGTGGACTTGTTTGAAATCCATGAACTTATTTGAAATCATGAACTTTTTCTGAAACCATGTTTTTTTTTGAATTCATGAATTTTTTATTTCCTGGTTTATTTGGAAAATAGTTTTTTCTTGACAGGTCGATGGTCCACCGGTCAACGGCGGACCAGTCAACAGGGACAGGTGAACCACGAGCAGCAAACCGGGAAAATCAGTGTCTCGATCAAGCGCTCGCCTCCTTCTGTGTCTCGCCTACAGGGTGGCATTATTTGGCCAGCTCAGTTCCATGAAATTGTTTTGAATATTTTCCACTGTTTTACATTGGTTTCGTTGTTTTTTCTTGTGTTTTTCGGTTTCCTTTTTGTTTTTTGTTTTCTTTTTCTCCGTTTTTTTTCTCTTCTTCTTGATTTTCTTTGATTTAATTTTGTTTCAGTGTTTACTTTGGTTTTTTTATCTGTGCACAATTACGCGGAGTGGTTTTTCTTGAAGGCTTGAATAGCAAGTCAGATATTTCAAACATCTATTATTTTGTTCCTCTGACCAGTTTTATTACTACACATGGGTGATGGAAAAGAACATCACAATTTTCAACAGAGATGTATAATGTTTATTCGCAAGGCAACAATGAATCAAGTAGATAAGCTCACGGTACAACACATGGAATCGGCCATGGATCACATTCACATATCACATGTATGCGCGCCAATTCGATCCCCGAACCCCAGTATATATAATCTCAAATGAAATCACTACTGACTGACTGACAAGAAGAAGAGGCCGCGTCGACCCGCCAATCAGATCACAGGGTGGCCACGGCGTAGACCGCGGGCACGATGAAGCCGGCGATGATGCCGGCCGAGCTGTGGAGTGACGCGCCGCCGCTCCCCACGTCCGCCGTCGGCGTCGACTTGGACCCTGCGCGTGCGTCCAACAGAACGTCGGTCAGCACCACAATTCAGACGCACCAACTTTCACCAAGCACTTTGATTAATCATTAATTACCTACTCCGGAGGATGTTGGCGTCTGTCCCGCCGGCGCGCCGGAGGATGGCGACGTGGTGGGGGCAGAGGCGCAGTTGCTGAGCGGCGGCGTCTTGACGCCGCACTGGTCGGGGAGGCCGAGGGCGCGGGTCTTGTTGACGGCGCCCAGCCCGAGCGCGGCGGGGTCTGTTGAGTCAAACCTGGTCTTCCGGTTCACACAACGGCAGCAGCAGCATTTACGTCTCGGATGCATGCATGGCTGCATGTCGGCACATCAGCTAGTAAAATCCCGTTTTTACTAGCAAGAGCAGCAGGCGTGCCTTAGTAGCTAAGGAAGTAGTATAGGTCAGCAGTGACGTGGTGTTTTGGAATGACGTAAGAGTTTAGCTCATTTAGAACAGTAGGTCGGTTCAAACTGCTATATAAGCAGCAGCACACCCCCCGGTTGTAAGCATTCCATTCCGATCAAATCAAGGCAACAAGCCACTTCAATTTCCTCCTCTGCTCAAGTAGTACTCCAGTATCTCGTGTGTGTGTCTTGAGCTGCACTAGTGAGTGCGTGTGTTACTAGTGAGTTGAGTGCAAATACTACCATTAGATAGCCACGACTCTCTTGTCGCAGTAGTTCTAGGCTAACAATTGGTATCATAGCCTCAGGTTATGCCGAAGCATATGCCGAAGGAAGGCGTCGCCGGCGATGGCTCCAAGACCGCCGGGCAGAGCTCGGTTGAGGAGGCGCGTGCGGCGGACGCGCTTGCGCTGTGAGGCAGGCTAGGAGGGGAGTTGGGTGCGCCACGTTCCGTGCGAGACGTGGGCATGTCCAGCACCTCCTTCCCTCTCCTCACGCGGACCAACTGGGGTAGTTGGTCTAAGGAAGTAGTATAGGTCAGCAGTGACGTGGTGTTTTGGAATGACGTAAGAGCTTAGCTCATTTAGAACAGTAGGTCGGTTCAAACTGCTATATAAGCAGCACCACACCCCCCCGGTTGTAAGCATTCCATTCCGATCAAATCAAGGCAACAAGCCACTTCAGTTTCCTCCTCTGCTCAAGTAGTACTCCAGTATCTCGTGTGTGTGTCTTGAGCTGCACTAGTGAGTGTGTGTGTTACTAGTGAGCTGAGTGAAAATACTACCATTAGATAGCCACGACTCTCTGGTCGCAGTAGTTCTGGGCTAACAATTGGTATCAGAGCTTCAGGTTGTGCCGAAGCATATGCCGAAGGAAGGCGTCACCGGCGATGGCTCCAAGACCACCGGGCAGAGCTCGACTGAGGAGGCGCGTGCGGCGGACGCGCTTGCGCTGCGAGGCAGGCTAGGAGGGGAGTTGGGTTCGCCACGCTCCGTGCGAGACGTGGGCATGTCCAACACCTCCTTCCCTCTCCTCACCCGCACCAACTGGGGTAGTTGGTCTAAGGAAGTAGTATAGGTCAGCAATGACGTGGTGTTTTGGAATGACGTAAGAGCTTAGCTCATTTAGAACAGTAGGTCGGTTCAAACTGCTATATAAGCAGCAGCACAACCCCCCGGTTGGAAGCATTCCATTCCGATCAAATCAAGGCAACAAGCCACTTCAGTTTCCTCCTCTGCTCAAGTAGTACTCCAGTATCTCGTGTGTGTGTCTTGAGCTGCACTAGTGAGTGCGCGTGTTACTAGTGAGCTGAGTGCAAATACTACCATTAGATAGCCACGACTCTCTGGTCGCAGTAGTTCTGGGCTAACAATTGGCATCAGAGCCTCAAGTTATGACAAAGCATATGCCGAAGGAAGGCGTCGCCGGTGACGGCTCGAAGACCGCCGGGTAGAGCTTGGCTGAGGAGGCACATGCAGCGGACGCGCTTGCGCTGCGAGGCAGGCTAGGAGGGGAGTTGGGTGCGCCACGCTCCGTGCGAGACGTGGGCATGTACAACACCTCCTTCCCTCTCCTCACCCTCACCAACTACCCCAGTTGGTCGGTCATGATGAAAGTCATCATGGAGGCGCGACATATGTGGAAAGCTGTGGATACCGACGATGTCGAGTACGAGGAGGACCGGTTGGCAATGGAGGCAATCTTGTGCTCCGTCCCACCGGAGATGGTGCTCACCCTTGGCGCCAAGGAGACGGCCAAGGAAGCATGGGACACCATCAAGACTCTGCGTATCGGCATGGAGCGCGTACGGGAGTCGAAGGCCCAGACCTTGCGCCTCCAGTACGAGGAGATCCGGTTCAAGGCCGGTGAACAAGTCGACGACTTCGCCTTGCGGCTGCAAGGTCTCATCAACGAGCTCGCAACGCTCGGAGGTCACATCGACAACAAGATGGTGATTCTCAAGTTCCTCCGCGTCGTCCCCAGGCAGTACAAGCAACTGGCCTGGTCCATCGAGAGTTTGGTGGATCTTCCACCATGATGATCGAGGAGCTGGTAGGGCGGCTCAAGGTCGTAGAGGATCGCGGCGACGAAGCCAACAACCGTGCTGGCGGCGAACTACTGCTCACCAGGGAGCAGTGGGAAGCACATCTTCAGCAGCGCGGCCGCGACGACTCTTCCGGCAGTGGGGGAGGCGCCCCCACGGGAAGCAGAGGTCATGGCAGAGGCGGAGGCCGCGCCCAGAGCGGTGGCGGAAACCGCGGTCGCAAGCCAAGCCGGGCAGGGCGAGGCGCTGGCAACGGGGGCAAGTGCCGCTACTGCGACATGCCAGGCCACTGGATCAGGGATTGCCACAGGAGGAAAGCCGACGAGGCAGCCGCGACAACGGCAAACCTCGTCCAGGATGACATGGACGGCGGGCCGACAATGATGCTGGCAAGAGTCGAGCCCGTGCAGGAGAGCTCAGCGTCTCTCGTGACCACGACACCGACCACCACCCATTCCGTGCAGGAGGCACGGAGCCCGTCCATGGGAACCATCACTCCAGTGACAGGCCACACCTCGACAACGACGTTCTCGGGGCCTGTCGACTGGGAGGCGATGAAGGCCCGGGTGTGGGGGAGCCACACCCCGGCAATGGCGTCCCCGACAAGCTCGGGGCCCAACGATGTCACGCAAGTTGGCGCGGCAACGATGCATATGGCGGACCATGCTCCGACCATGATGCTGGCGACCATCGACTCCATGCAGGAGCGCACGGAGAATCAGGTTACCCACACCCCGACGACGAGTTGTTCGGGGTCTACTGCATTGGCGGGAGATGGCTCCCGAACAACGGCATGTGCGTGCGGCTTCATCTTCCTCAACGAGGAGAGAGCCGTGACCACACCCACACTTGCAGGCGGCAAGCAAAGTGAGGGTTGGTTCCTCGACACCGGCGCCACGAACCACTTGACTGGTTCGGTCGACGCGTTCGCGGAGCTGGACTGTTCAATCACCGGGAAGGTGCGGTTCGTGGATGGGTCCGTGGTGGAGATCCACGGGCGCGGGACCGTTGCCTTCGCCGACAAAGGGGGTGATCACAGGGCGTTCACGGACGTCTACTTCATCTCGGCGCTCAAGAGCAGCGTCGTGAGTGTCGGACAGCTCGACGAGGGCTGGTTTGACATCGGCATCCGGCATGGTGTTCTCACCGTGCGCGACCAGTAGAAGAGGCTGCTTATCGAGGTAACCCGCTCGCCAAACCGCCTCTATAAATTCTTCTTTCAACCCGTGCATCCTGTGTGCCTTGCCATGGGTCATGTCTCCGATGCGTGGCATTGGCATGCCAGGCTAGGACACCAGCACTTCGACGGGTTGCGGAAGATGGCGCGGGGCAACCTCGTTCGTGGGCTACCTCACATCAAGCACGCCGACGAGTTGTGTGATGCGTGTCTTGCCGGGAAGCAGCGACGCCTGCCCTTCCCGGAAAAGGCACGCTATCGGGCGCAGTAACCCCTGGAGCTGGTTCATGGGGACCTCTGCGGCCCAATCACCCCGGCAATGCCAGGAGGGCGTCGCTACACCTTGCTTCTCGTCGACGACTATAGAAGGTTCATGTGGGTGATGCTACTCGCCTCCAAGGATGAGGCCGAGCGAGCCATCGTCAAGAAGCAAGCGGCAGCAGAGGTCGAGTGCAGCCACAAGCTGCGCGTGCTACGCACAGACTGTAGCAGCGAGTTTACGTCGGCCACGTTCTACAAGCACTGCGACGAGAAAGGGGTGCAACATCACCTCACAACTCCTTACTCGCCGCAACAGAATGGCGTCGTCGAGCGGAGGAACCAGACAGTGCTCGGGATGGCACGCTGCATGCTCAAGGCAAAGCAGGTGCCGAGCACGTATTGGGGGGAGGCCGTGCTGACGGCCGTCTTCATCCTCAACCGCTCCTTCACAAGGAGCGTCGACGGCAAGACGCCTTACGAGGCGTGGTATGGGAGGAAGCCTGATGTACGCTTCCTTCGTACCTTTGGCTGCGTCGGGCACGTCAAGACGACGCGCCCACAGCTGAAGAAGCTCGACGACAGGAGCACCCCAATGGTGTTCATGGGCTACGAGACAGGCTCTAAGGCGTAAAAGATGTATGACTCCGTCTCAAAGCGTGTGCATGTCTCTCGTGATGTCATCTTCGACAAATACGCGCGATGGACTTGGGAGGCGTCGGGGGAGGCCCCGGCAAGCAGCTCCTTTACCGTGGAGTACCTGATGTACTCTACGACCCCGGGAAGCAAGACCCCGGGAAGTGCCACCCCGGGAAGCTCGGGAGGTGTGGATCCGGGAACAGCAACCCCGAGAACACCGTCCCCGGGTACAGTGTCGCAGGACACCATAACGTCAAGCAAGGTGGGTCCCGGGAGGCAGTTCGCAACCCCGCCAACGGCAAGGTCGGAGCTGTTCGACGCCGACGACAGCGTTGGCGCCCCCCATAGGTTTTGGCGCATGGGGGATCTCCTCGGCGAGGCTGCGGCAACACCGCAACAGCCCGAGGATGAGGACGCTGATGACGACGAGGTCCTTCATCTGATGGCCGGCGAGGAGCTGACCACGTTCGCGGAGGCCGAGCAAGAGGATTGATGGAGCCACGCGTTGCTGGATGAGCTGTCGTCGATCAACGACAACGCCACTTGGACACTCACCACACTGCCTGCTGGGCACCGAGCCATCGGGCTCAAGTGGGTGTTCAAGGTGAAGAAGGACGAGCACGGTGCCATTGTCAAGCACAAGGCGCACCTCATCGCAAAGGGCTACGTGCAGCATGAGGGAGTGGACTTCGAGGAAGTCTTCGCTCCGGTGGCAAGGCTGGAGTCGGTGCGGCTCATCCTTGCCGTGGCCGCTCACCGCAGGTGGGAGGTACACCACATGGACGTCAAGTCGGCATTTCTCAACGGCGACCTTAACGAGGAGGTGTACGTCACCCAGCCACCCGGGTTCGTTGCCAAGGGCCACGAGCAGGGCATGTATCGACTACACAAGGCCCTCTATGGTCTCCGGCAAGCCCCAAGGGCGTGGAACGCCAAGATCGATGCAAGCCTTGCATCCCTTGGGTTCTCACGTGGCGCTTCTGAGCACGGTGTGTACTCGCGTGGCACCGTGAACACGCTGCTCATCGTCGGCATCTACATCGATGACCTGGTCATCGCTGGGGCAGAGCCCGAAGAGGTTCAACGCTTCAAGGGAGAGATGCATCGCTCTTCAGTATGAGCGACCTCGGGCTGCTCCGGTACTACCTCGGGCTGGAGGTGAACCAGGAGGGTGGTCGCATCACGATCACACAGACGGCCTATGCCACCAAGATGCTCGAGCGAGCAGGCATGAAGGATTGTCATGCCGTGCATGCTCCAATGGAGGCATGACTGAAGCTCAGTAAGGATAGCTCCGAGAAGGCGGTGGATGCTATGCTCTACCACAGCATCATCGGGAGCCTCAGGTACCTCGTGCACACCCGAACGGACATCACGTTCGTTGTCGGGTACCTGAGTAGGTTCATGGAAGCCCCGACAAGCGATCACCTCGCTGCTATCAAGCACCTGCTCCGGTACATCGCGGGTACGCTCACGCATGGATGCGTGTATCGCCGTGGTGACGGCGAGAGCTTGGTCGGGTACAGTGACTCCGACCACGCTGGTGACGTGGACTCTCGGAAGAGCACCTCGGGCATACTATTCCTTCTCGGGAATAGTCCCGTCAGCTGGCAATCGGTGAGGCAGAAGGTTGTTGCCGTATCTTCGTGCGAGGCGGAGTACATCGCGGCAGCTACATCGGCCTGTCAAGGCATTTGGCTTGCTCGCCTTCTCGGCGAGATGCTGAATCAGGACACCGTGAAAGTGCTAGTATCGACTAGAGGGGGGGGGGGGTGAATAGGCGATTTTTATGAAAGTCTTCAAAACTTAGAAGTTTCGAAGACCAACAATAGAAATGACCTAATTAGTATGCAGCGGAAGCTAAACTACCCTAAGCAAGCCATAGTCAAGTATGCAATGATGT
>NW_025229769.1:5684-7671 GCF_018294505.1 Triticum aestivum | reverse complement strand
TCTTCGTGCGAGGCGGAGTACATCGCGGCAGCTACATCGGCCTGTCAAGGCATTTGGCTTGCTCGCCTTCTCGGCGAGATGCTGAATCAGGACACCGTGAAAGTGCTAGTATCGACTAGAGGGGGGGGGGGGGGGAATAGGCGATTTTTATGAAAGTCTTCAAAACTTAGAAGTTTCGAAGACCAACAATAGAAATGACCTAATTAGTATGCAGCGGAAGCTAAACTACCCTAAGCAAGCCATAGTCAAGTATGCAATGATGTGAAAGTACAGGACTAATAGCAGCTACGTAGTAAGGATCAGGATGGAAGATAGTATGAAGCTAATCAACAGTAGTAGTCAAGCAATGAAGTCAAACAGATACACAAATAGGCAATGACTTCACGAAGACAAACTTAAGTAAGGTTGGGAAGGGATAGAACCAGTCGCTTGTTGAAGACACAGGATTTGTTAGACCAGTTACAGTTACTGTGACAACTGTACGTCTGGTTAGGGAGGCTGAGATTTAACTCAGAAGACCGTGTCTTCACCTTATTCCCCTTGAGCTAAGGACACCCAGTCCTCGCCCAATCACTCTGGTAAGTCTTCAAGGGAGACTTCCAAACCTTCACAGACTTCGTTCACCGGCAATCCACAATGACTCTTGGATGCTCAGAACGCGACGCCTAACCGGCTGGAGGATTCACAGTCCTCAAGTGTAATAAGTCTTCAGGTCACACAGACAGAAAGACTTCAGTGATGCCTAACACTCTTCGGCTCTGGGTGTTTGGGCTTTGTCCTTGCAAGGATTTCTCTCTCTCTCAAATTCTTCGAGGTGGGTTGCTCTCAAACAACAAAAGCCATGTACAAACTTTAAGCAGCCACCAATTTATGGTGTAGGGGGTGGGCTATTTATAGACACTAGGCAACCCGACCTTATTTGTCCGAAATGACCCTGGGTCACTAAGGAACTGACACGTGTTCCAACGGTCAGATTTCAAACACACGCGGCAACTTTACTTGGGCTACAAGCAAAGCTGACTCATCCAGCTCTGGATAAGATTTGCTCTCATTGTCTTCGCTCGAAGACATAGGATTTGGGTTGAGCATCACTTCGGTCACTCTGACTTAGTTCACTTGGACCCCACTTAACAGTACGGTGGTTCCTATGGCTCAACAAAGAAGAAAAGGAGACAACGAAACCACACAGTCTTCGCGCTCCATAGTCTTCACGTAATGTCTTCTCATGTCATAGTCTTCAATATGAATATCTTCTCATACCACCATTGTCTTCAATGTCTTCATACATTTTTAGGGGTCATCTCCGGTAGGTAAACCGAATCAATGAGGGACATTACCTGCGTTATCCTGCAATTCTCACAAACACATTAGTCCCTCAACCAACTTTGTCGTCAATACTCCAAAACCAACTAGGTGTGGCACTAGATGCACTTACAATCTCCCCCTTTTTGGTGATTGATGACAAACTGGTTGAAGTTTTCAACGGGGATAAAGTATGTGAAATTGTAAAGGATAGGGAATTGTCCTCATAAGTAGCAAGGGCTCCCCCTGAAGATGTGCATATAAGTAATTTGCTTTTGGAATGCAAATGCACATGGCAGGTTGTACTTGTGGAGATCCTCTTCAACTTATGAAGATAATTCATCATGCATGTAATGATGTAGCAAGTAGGATGACATGCATAATGAAAAATGGACGTCTGCAGAATGATCTAAGTGCGGAAGTTATAATTGCACATGCGGAATTTATCATCGCATCACAGTGAAGCAAATAAGTAGCAGACGACCATCAAGTTTAGGTGTTACAACTTAGAGAACCAAATGTTTCAAAAGCAAGAGTTGTAAGCACGAAGCAAAATATAATGCAACCGCCCATATGAACCCGCTTGAAGACTATCAACTCATACGCTTCTCCCCCTTTTGTCAGTAAGAACCAAAAAGGTTTGAAGACATAGAGCATCTACTCGACCTCATGAGTAGGTGAAGCA
>NW_025229769.1:3163-5346 GCF_018294505.1 Triticum aestivum | reverse complement strand
GGTTGTCGTTGTTGATTGGCGGTGCAGATGAACTCGGTGCAGTGTCGATGCACGCAGTAGTAGGAGGTGGTGAAGTAGCATCATCTTCATCATCGATCACTCTGGCATTTACCGTTGCCGCGGAGGAAGAATATTCAGAGTCTTCAAGAGATGGAGTACGACGTAGGACATCAGTCCGTGGAGGAGTGGAGTCAAACTGGAATCTTTTATTGAAGCCATCGTCTTGAAGATCTGCTTCAGCACTAAGCAGGGTCAAACTCTTCCATGATCGCCGGCAAGTTTCATGAGCAACAAAGGCATTCTTGGTGGCAAGGTTGCGAATGCGATTGACATCCACCAAGAGGCTTTGCATCTGTCTCTTGAGCCAAAAATGATGCTTATCTTGTTTCTTATGAAGGGCCACAAGAAGTTCACGGTCATTGAGAACGCGAGAACGCTTCCGAGGCCTTTGTGCAATGGTGCTTTCAGTGGCTTCAATTTGTGCTCGATGAGGCAGACGAGTATTTCCAGCCAAGGGATAGATTCGTGTCGCTGCTTGAACACCTTCAATGGGTTGAGTGAAGCTTTGGTGTTCGGCATTCTGAAGACAAAGAGGCCTCTTGGTAGGGTCAGAGTATATAGCTTCAACGGACATATCAACCTCTGGCAAAAAGATCATATGATTGCGAGTAGAGGGCTGATAGTTGACAGATGAGTGTCTCTTGATGAGGTGCATGACCCATGGAGCATAAAACTTCAGACCAAATAGGTCAGAGCCAGAAGCAGCAAGTTGCCTGATGAAGAATTCTTGAGTGTTGAAGCTGATGCCATTGAGAATATAGAAGACCAAAGTCTTCATAGCTCCTTCAAGCTTGGCCGCTGATGAATGTCCTTTGACAGGCCATAGAGTTCGCCTGATGATATGATATATGGTGCGAGGAAGATACTCAAGGTCTTCAACAAAGAACTCTGTTGGATATGCAGCGTCAGATGGCAAGGGCTTCATCATGCTCAACATCTGGCTCATATTGGGTTCTGGCTTATGGAAGATACTCTCCACTGCATTGTTGTGTAGCTGACAGTCAGGTTCATATAGTTCTCCAGGAGTGGCTAGCCCTGTGAGCTCGATGATATCCATAGCTTTGGCTTCATGATGAACATTTCCAGTCATCCACTCGAGAACCCATGTCTTGATGTCTCTGTAGTAGCCGTGAATGTGTAGAGTAGCATAGAATTGAAGTAGTAGCTCTTCATTCCAATGTTCTTTGTCTGTCACGAAGTGGAGCAGACCAGCATCACGAAAGCAATCAAGTGCTTCTTCTAAGCACAGCAGTCTAGCAATGGCTTCAGTGTCAAGGCGCATATGAGGGAAAATGCGCCCTTGATCATATAGAACGCAGGAGTAATAGCTTCTCTGCTGATAGCTCCAGAACCGATCTAATGATATTCTTGGTTTGGAGTAGGGGTTCTTGGCACTGTCAAAGAAGGTATTGTGGCTTTTGAAGCCATTTACATTGAAGGACCCTGGTGAGTTTGCAATACCTGGAAACCTTGGCAGCCTAGGCTTTGGCTTCTGGACCTGAGGCCTATGCTCAACATGATAGTCAAATTGAGGTCCAGAGGCAGTAGGCGGAGGTACCAGAATGGGCCATCGGACAGTGGTTAGCTGACCATGACTGTATGCTTGCTCAATTGTATGGGGCCTTGGTGGCGGAACAGGAGCAGGGGCAACAGCTGAGGCGTCAGGCTGCACAACAGGTGCTTCGGGAGCAGTTGTCTCATTAGCTTCAGGTGCAGTAGCCTCATTGGTTTCAGGTTCAGTGGCCACATTTGCTTCAGGCACACTGGTTGGTGCAGGCTCCATATTAGCATCAGCCATGAATACGTCATTGGCTTCATTGGCATTGGCGGCGGTAGCTCCAACATTTTCAACCTCCTCTTGACGAACAGGAGGGTCGGGCACAGGCACGTTCACATCAGGAACCGCTTCTTCAATTACTGGGGGAGTAGGAACACGTACTTCTTCTTGATTTTTCTCGGCTGATGCAGCCGGAATGTCTTTAGCAGCTTGTGCTTCAGACTCGGAGACATTCACAGTTGGAGTAGGTTCAGAAAAGACTTGACGAGCAACAGGTGAACGTTGCACTTCTCCTTCTGGAACGCTCAACAGAGGGACTTGAGGCCTTTGTCCTTTGCGAAGCCTG
>NW_025229769.1:0-2457 GCF_018294505.1 Triticum aestivum | reverse complement strand
TGCTACATTGTCATCATGACCAATGTCTTCAGCAGCGGTGGGTTCAACTGCTGGAATATCTTCAGCTTCATGAGCCTCTGTGGGAGCAGGCTCATGGACTATCATCCTTCGTTCTTGATGTTCTGACGCTGGGCGAACCACTGAAATGGGTTCAACAACTAAGGGCTCTGTGGAAGCAGCCCTAGTCTTCTTGGTCTTGCGCTTCTTCTTGGAGGGAGCGGCATCAGAGGCTTCAGTATTCTTTCTCTTTCTGGCTTCAGCCTCGGCAGCCCTCGTCTTCTTCTGTTCTGAAGCGGTTGTGGTGACCTTTGGCTTCGAGCCAGTCATGCTGCTTGGGAAGATAATGCGAGGGGCTTCTTGGCTTGAAGGTTCAGGCTGGTCAGCAGGAAGCTTCTTCTTTTTCTTTGCAGCCATCCTGGGGTCAATGCCAGGACGGCTAAGTGACTTCCGCTTCTTAGCCTCATTGTAGGCGAGCACACACTTATCAGCCAAACTCTTCATGCGCTCTTGAGAGCCCTAAGCTTCTTCACGCTTCTTCAGAAAAGCTTCTTTAAGCTCATGTAGCATGACTTTGAAGTTTCTGACGTCTTGAACACTTAGCTTGGCCACATGCTTCTTGAATTGAGCCTTCTCATAATCAATCTTGTTTTTGAGCTCAACGATGCGCTGAGCGAGAGCTAGCTCAGAAGCAATGGCGCCATTGAAGGCGACACTGAGGCCAATGGGAAGCTGCAAATCTTCAAAGCTAAGATTGGGGGTGTCGAACCACTCATCAATGAAGTTGTGGATGATTGCCACATCAAAGATAGGCAAGTTGTTGAAGATTTCTGCTTCTTCCTTGCTCTTTATCAGCTGCTCAAGGGCATCATCAGCAAGATCTTCATCACTTGACAGATCAATGGGTTCTTCGCGCAGAATGGCGGCAGGAGTCAAGGCTTGATTAGTTGGTCTGACAAGTTGCTTTTTCTTCTCCGTTCTCTTGGAGACACGAGATTGGTCTTCAGACTGCACACTGGCTTCAGGAGGTGCAGTTTCCAGTGGCTTCGCACGGGAAGTCTTCGGAGGTGCAGCTGATCTTGAAGCCTTTGGCTTCTTTTGCTTCTGCGGCTTTGGAGGAGCTGGGGCTTCATCGGAGTCAGCATCATTTTCAGAATGATCTACTATGGCACCTTGGACCACGATGTAGGTGATGAGGCCGTCAAGGTTGGATAAGGGGCCGATAACATTGGGATCAACATCACGGGAGCCGTCAGCACGGGGAGCAGAGGGACCTGGGTTGAAGTCCAATCCAAATGACTTCTTGTTCTTCTTGGCCGAAGCCACAGCAAACTGGAAGTTGCGCTTGAAGAGAGAGTCGTCACGACACCAGAGTAGCGAAGTGGGATCGGGCGTTCTCAGGCTGTGGTCCATGGACCATGCAAGGATAGAAGCCTTGAGCAATGGCTTCAGCTCTGTTCTTGGGTTGAAGGCCTCGATAGAGGATATCACCCCATGGTCTCTTGATGGCATTCTTCTCTGCATATTCCTTTGTCACAAACTTGTACTTAAACCATTCCTCAGCCCAATAGCGTCGAATCCATTGGATTCGTGTCTTTCTCTGATGATAATTCTCTTCGGGATCTGTCTTGTAGAGTTCTGCTAGGTCATCAGGCAGATCTTTGGACGTTCCTTCTCTGCACTGTCTGCCACCCTTCCTTGCTGATTTTTCTGCAGCCATGAACTTCAAACTGAATGGCTTCAATACGTTCAAAGGCTTCACAGACTTACGCTTGCTGGTCAAGCAGGAACTGGCTTCGGGAGAATTGATATGATGCTGTAAGTATTCTGCAAACGAATGCAGACTATGAGAACCAAGGGATTCTCCCACGGACATGTACCTGTGACAGCATTAGAGATGCGAGGGAAGGGGAAGAGGTCATATGCATTCCCAGAAGATTTTGAAGATAAATCAGTTTGAAGACATTGACCTCATGATGCGAAGACATTTACTTATATAGGTGAGTTGGTTCCAGATTTGTACCAATCCGTGAATAAGTACAAGTGAGGAATCAAACTAGACAGGAAATCTAAGTGAATTGACTAGGAAGTATGAGATGCAGACAGAATAGATCTAACATTGAATAGGCAGAAACCACTTTCGGTAAACAGGATGAATCTTGAAGATCGAAAAAGTGGTAAAAATAGAGTTATAATTACCGCACGAAGAACTGCTAGATGGGATGAATAGGAGACCGAGCAGTTCAGCCCACTGTGCCCTAACTTGGCGACGGAGGACACCTACGGCGACGGCGGAGAGGACGATGTCCGCGGCCGGTGTGAGGACGGCGTCGGAGAAGTCGCGGCAGCTAAGCGCTTCGTCGCCGACGTCGTCGAGAGCTAGCAGTGGCGCTAGGGTTTTGACGGAGGTGGAGAGTTCCGGCTTCCCGGATTTCAACAATAAAGATAGGTCATTTAAAA
>NW_025229768.1:17726-19321 GCF_018294505.1 Triticum aestivum | reverse complement strand
ATATATTCAGGTGCTTTTGTTTCTTCCTTGACATTTTTTGATGCAACTTGGTGTTACCTCTTCTAGCAAATATTTGCGGTAACATATGTTAACATTCAAAAAATAGATGTCTGAAATGAATAATTGACAAAACTAAGCTCCAACATAAACTTATTTCTCACTGTAACACAAAATGGCTGAAGGAGTAATTCATCTTAACAAGCATATTTATTTTACAAAAGAAATATATTTGCTACTCCCTCCATTCCAAAATGTAAGAGTCTTACATTTTGAGACGGAGGGAGTATTTATTTGCAAATAAGACCTCTTGTTGTATCCTCCTAGGGGCTCCAATGTATGTGGACCGGCCCTGGTTGGCTGTGGGCAACGTCATTCGATTACATGCGATCCTGCAGGCGTGAACTGCCACGCGACGAAGTCCGTCGCTGCTAATCTCTGTAGAGAGTTGTTGGGATTTCCTTTCTCATGGTTCATCATCATCCGCACCTCCCCTAACCAAAGCTTGGAGAAGGTCAACAGGCCGGAACGCGGAGAGTTCCTGCAACAAGATATCTGTTGCAAGAAAAAAAAATCTGAAATAAGATCTCTCTTGCAAAAAAATAATTCAGTAATAAACTCCTGTCAAAAAAAAAAATCTGCAACACAGCCTTTGTTGCAAAAGGGTTCTCACGATGTATGTTGCAAAAGTGAGAGTAATGCTTAGCCACAAGATTACACCGCTCATGGCAGAGATTATGCCAATCACAACCGGCAGATCTTTTAAAAAGATTAGTCGATCACCGTTTAGCACTCGCAACCCGGCAAATCTTTTAAAATGATTTGCCAACACATCCCTTAAAAGAAACCATTTTTGAGAAAATTGTTATTAGAAATCATTGTTGAGAAAATCATTAATTGGTAGCTACTCAATTGGCTGACGAGTAGGGGATTAATAGGCTAATTGATAAATTAATCAATTAATCAAACATTTTATCAGTTTATCGGTCACTTGATGACTTATGAGCAAAGATTAATCAGCCAGTTAACTGGTTAATTGAACAAACTCGTGAAGAGCAAGCCTCGAAAAAATAGGAACACCCATGCGTCGCTCCTAGTAGGGGTGACTCGGGTGGATCCCACGAGCGCAGCCGCCGCTCTTTCGTCCTCCCGTCCCACTCCCCCCGCCACCACCGAAGGACGCCTCCGGTCTAAGGTCGCGAGGCTGATGGCGCTGACGGGTTCTCATCCTTCTCGCGCGACTGTTGGCGGCGGGGCCCCATCCTCTCTCGTGTTGCTGGATCTTTGAATGGAGCTCCATGGTGGCCCTGGATGGCATGGTTCTTACAGCAGAGATTGGCGCCGGGGCGGTGGCCTCGGATTTCTCCGATGACCATGATCGCCGTTATGGCCGCGAGGGTGGCACGTCGTCTGGTTTGAGGGGCTCGGTGCGGCTTAGCTTCTCATCTTCGCGTGGTGCAGATGGTGGCGGCGGTGCCCGTTGAGATCTCCGGCCTGCTGTTGGGAATCGGCGGGTGGTGTGGTCCTTTGGTTCTTTTTGCTCTAAGGTGGTCTTCTGTCGTTTGCCGCCTCTCGTGGATCTGGCCATTGACGAGTTT
>NW_025229768.1:7990-10962 GCF_018294505.1 Triticum aestivum | reverse complement strand
TTTATTATTGCCTCTAAGGCACATTTCCTTCACTGATAGCTACAGCATTTACAACTCCAGTGTGTACCAAAAGAGCAGCATGATCAGAGACACCTCTAACGAGTGTCCTGACCGTAACTAAAGGAAGATGTTGTTCCCAAGATGGGCTAACAAGAATCCTATCTAGTTTTACATACAAGGGGTCGTCCTGGTTATTAGACCAAGTAAAGCTCCTCCGTGAGAGCTCTAACTCTTGTAGCCCCCAATGTTCGATGATGGAATTAAATTAAAAAGACCAAAAAAGGAGTTTTTTAGCTCTACTTCTCTCATTGATCCTCCTAATTATATTAAAATCACCACCAATAACAAGGTGCAATTTATTATGACCTAACATATGGACAAAATCGATCAGGAAGTCCTTCTTGTCTTTGGTATGAGCAGCCCCGTACGCATTGATCAAAGTCCACTTGAAACCCGATCTCTTATCCATAACGATCATTCTGGTAAAAAAACCTACTAGCAGTGCACGTGTCGACCTCAAACAGGTCCTCCCTGACACCCATGAGGAGCCCACCCGAGGCTCCTACATAAGGTTGCCGAAGCCAAATGAAAGTAAAACTGCCACCGATACTAGCTAACCAAGGATCTGAAAAATCAGTTTTCTTAGTCTCCTGAATACAAATAAACTCTAAAGCGAGATAACGGCCACGTGTCACCGTTAGTATAAACCGAGTGCCTAACTGAGCCACACGGTTTAAATATACACCGAGTGCCTGCATGAGCCACACGGTTTATATATAAACCGAGTGCCCACGAGCGCTACACGGTTTAAATATAAACCGAGTGCCCACGTGCCGCACGGTTTAAATATAAACCTAGTGTCTGCACGAGCTGCACGGTTATAAGCCGGGTGCCTTTGTACACGGCTTATAGGACATCAGCTGTTAAACATATCCTATAAGCCGGGTGCCTGCATCTGGAACACTCGCTTATACAGCTCCCCATGGCATAATATGCCTATAAGCCGGGTGCCATGTCCCTGGGACACTTGGTTTATATGCCAAATAGCATTTTTTTTCCTGCATGCTTCAGCGAGCAGCAGCAAGATGGCTTATATATCCAGCAATATATTGATCGATCCAGCAAGCAAAATGACCAACAATATATATCCAGCAATATATTGATCCAGCAAGCAAAGTGACCAACAATATATATCTGGTGGGATTTGTCCTGAAAATAAGTAAGAAAAACATAGAAAATGACATTAGATACAAACAGAATCATAAGACCATTGCTCTAAGAAAAAACTGGACAGCAAATGAGAAGGATGAGACATCACTGAAATTATAATTTATAAATTGCATGGAATCTCTAAAAGGCTTTAAAATGAATACTTATATTAGAACAGAGAAAATAACATAAAACAGACCTGATAAATAAGCCACTCAATGCAAGGGTGAAAAATAAAAAGGAAAAATATGCAAGAAACATGTCTCAATAATGATCTGCGATCAAGTAATTTTAGAGATGTCATTTTGAAGAGAATATCTTAAGTAGAGCACTGCATGTATTTCTCATACTACGTGAAAAGAAAAGGCAAAATATCCATATCACCAAGACACAGTACATCTAAGGTCACAGAGCTCCAAGAACATAACTGGGACTTAAGGTTTCAGCAAACTATTATTAGGAGTCAACAGTTCCAGTTCAAAACTTGACTGCTAGAGACATGACCCTCTTTTTGAAATATCATTTATATCTTTGAAATGGATATATCTGGAAAAAAGCACGCAAGGTTTGGTCTTTATGTGACAACGCAAAAGGCTTTGAGGAATTTTGTTAAACCAGTAGCAGCTGCCATGTAAGCACACTTAAATAGGCTAACTCAACTCCTAGTATCAGACGCTTCCAAGGATACACAAGACAGGCAGGGGCTGTTTGCAGTTTCAGCGGCGATGTGGCCCAAGCAGGTCAGCAAGCACATGATGATTCCCAGGCTGAGAAGAGTGTAGATAAAAATTGATCTCTTAATCAAAATAGCCATCCCATATTACATACAGTATATTCATAAGAAATCCCTAGAATACTCTTGGCATGGCAAAGAGGCATGAATTCTCTAGTTTCTCAGACCCAACATAAAAAACATGGTAGTAGTATAAATCATCCGGTGCGTAGCGCCGCGTCGACATCTCAACAGCGAAGCGAGAGGAAGATGCTGATCACCACAAATATTTTTACCCCAGCCATAAGTTTTGTTCGACCTACACCATTTGGATTGGATAAACTATCTTCGGCTATAAGCTAGCTTGCTGGAATGCAACAACAGAAGATTGTCTTGAACACTAATTTGTAAAAGTAATATGCAAGATACAATGAAAAGTAAGATATCTAATTTAACTGCCCTGCCAGCAAGTTGCACCCAGATAGTAGTTATTCTGATTTCTGAACCAGTGTACTATTCTGATATCTGAAGCTAATTTACTCTGAGATAAGAGTCCAATTGCCAGCATCAACCAGCTTCTACACCTACATGTTCTTCTATTGCCAATTTACCATCTTTCATAGATTTCTTCTTACTCTTCCTTTTCGTATGAGCATCACATCACAGATGAGAAAAGGGGAATCAGGAAACATGCATAAATATGAACAAGAGCATTCAAGGCAAGGCAAAAGCTGATCTAAACCACAATGGATGAGCTCGGTGCACTTGACCTTGGTACAGTGCTGGTTTCCCCACGCACGACGGCGACAGCGCTGCCCAGGTTGTCGATCGTCGATCCTGTCAATGTGCTTACCACCTGAGCCCTGGTAAAAGTTAAATTCAAACCGTAACGTCAATGTCCTGTGAGGCCGGATCAGAATTGGGCCCATTGTGCTCCTTGAACTTCCCACTATATGCATCAATCCTCAAGCCAGATCCTAGGTTGACCCACCCCCCCTTCAGGTTTCTTTGACGTGCGGGAAAGACATAATCCCGTGAAGGTATTGAGCTG
>NW_025229768.1:3071-7064 GCF_018294505.1 Triticum aestivum | reverse complement strand
GGTGCCGATGGGAGGGCCGGCTCAGGGCTCCCCATGCTCGGGGATGGAGAGGAGGCGGGGGGATCTGTGCGCCGAGGAGAGGCCGGCGCCGGGCGGGGTGACGGCGAGGCGGCTGGTGGATGGAGGGTGGGCGGCGGCGCGAGGAGAGGAGCAGTGCGTGGGGGGAGACAGGGGAGGGCGCGGGGTTGAGACAGGGGAGGCGCGGGGAAGAGATGGTGGGCGGGTCGATTTGGGCCAAAATGAGGCCTTCGCGCGTTTATTTTCGCTAAGTCCCGCAGTGACCTTTCGGGAAGTTTGACCACGGAGTACGATTTGACCTGAGATTAAGCATATTGACCCGAGATTAAGCCATAGTGAACTGAGATTAAGAAAAAATTTAAAAAAAATGAAAAAAAAATTTAAAAAAAATTCTGAAAAAAAAAATTGAAAAAAAAATGTTACTAATGGCGCACTTCTATGTGGTGCGCCATTAGTATACCAGATACTAATGGCGCACCGTGGGCTATACTAATGGCGCACTACATGGTGCGCCATTAGTAAAAAATACTGATAGCGTGCTAGTAATGGCACACCGATAGTGCGCCATTAGTAGGCAAAACCGGTGCGCCATTAGTAGGCCTTTTTCTAGTAGTGGCACGTCTAGAAGTGTGGTGGCGGGTGCCAACACCCGGCATGCGTCTCCGGAGTGTGACCCCCTTCATGGACGGTGCCGCCGCCGGCACCTGGAGGGGGGTAACGGCCGCGTCGGTTCGACACAGAGAGAATCTTGCAATGGGTTTGGCCCGGACCTTGTTCCGAAGTGTTCCTATGGGCTCACCTACCACAACCGGGTGGAGAGGTCCATTGGTCAAAGCTCGTCCGACGAAAGTCAAAGGGTTAGGTCTCCTAGTCAACTACTGCAGGGTTTGGCAGGACGGGGGCCTTGGGGGTAGCAATGCCACTGGAGCGTCACGCAGGGCCCTCATGCATGCCTTAAGGTGTGGTGGTATGTTTGAAGAGGTAGAACGCGGCTCTGGGGTGTGGCCCCCCTCACGAACAACGATGGCACGGTATAGTAAACGTTCTGCGGTAGCGGTGCGGCGTGAATATTATTGAATACTCGGAGCGCGATAAAATCATGATTTTCTTACACGGCGTGGGCACATGTGATATATGACGGATGGTAATTTTTCATAAATTTTGGTGATGCAGAAGTATCTGAACACTTCCCTCTACGCGGATTGCTCTTGCGTGTCTACGATTGTGTCCAGCGGCCTTCGGGGGCTAGCCAAGCCACCAAATCTTCCGTCGGGGCCTCTTACATGTCTAGAAGTGTGGTGGCGGGTGCCAACACGAGGCACGCGTCTTCGGAGTGTGACCCCTTTCACGGACGGCGCCATCGCCGGCACCTAGAAGGGGGTAACGGCCATGTCGGGACGACACAGAGGGAATCTTGCGATGAGTTTGGCCCGGACCTTGTTCCTAAGTGTTCCTATGGGCTGACCTACCACAACCGGGTGGAGAGGTCCATTGGTCAAAGCCCGTCCGACGAAAGTCAAAGGGTTAGATCTCCTGGTCCACCGCTCTAGGGTTTGGCGGGACGGGGGCCTTGGGGGGTAGCAATGCCACCGGATCATTGTGCGGGGCCCTCATGCATGCCTTAAGGTGTGGTGGTGTCCCGTCTGAGGAGGCAGCACACGCTTCCGGGTGTGGCCCCCCTCACAGACAGCGATGACACGGTATAGTAAACGTTCTGCGGTAACGGTGCGGCGTGAATATTACTGAACACTCGGAACACGATAAAATCATGATTTTCTTACACGGCGTGGGCACATGTGATATAGGACGGACGGTAATTTTTCATAATTTTTGGTATGTAGAAGTATCTGAACAGTTCTCTCTATGCGGATTGATCTTCACGTGTCTACGATTGTGACCGGCGGCTTCCGGGGGCTAGCCATGTCGCCAAATCTTGCATTGGGGCCTCTTAGACGTCTAGAAGTGTGGTGGCGGGTACGCTAGGGTGTCGAAAGAGTCATAAAAATATTAAAGTGGCGTTAAATTAAGAATTTCACAAATAAGACCCATGAAAACTAGTCGATAGAAAATATGTTAGAATAATAATACTAATTAAGTAGTAAATGTAAATGCAATTAAAACCATCTTAAACTAATTTCGCACAAATGTTATGCGTTGCAAAAAATCCGCAAAAATGTAAGCCTAGTGCTTTGATCAGGCACACGGCTTATATGTCCTATAAGCCGAGTGCCTGCTTTGGGCACACGGCTTATATGTCCTATAAGCCGAGTGCCTGCTTCGGACACATGGCTTATAGGCTGCTCCTTGACGGCACCGTCAACCACTGTCGTTGCAGACACGTGGCAGATGTCTTTGCCGAGTGTGTGCTGTAAGCCGGGTGCCGTTTCCCGTAGATACCGTGTGTTTCATATAAGCCGTGAGCTTTTTTGCGAAACTCGGCTTATAGATGACCATAAGCCGAGTTCCTCGTATTTACCGGGTGTTTTTTTCTCGGGACTCGGCTTAGAGGAGCATAAGCCGGGTGCCCGAAAAACACACACTCGGCTTATAGGCTAACACACGGGAAACCGGGATTTTCCTGTAGTGATGGACGCGCCTAACTGGCTGAAGAAGTAGCACTGGCTGCGCGCCAAGCGCTCCACGATGGTGAAGAGGTCCTGGCAGGACACGAAGAGCCCCTCCAGGTTCACCAGGTTGACGTAGTATTTGTTGTCGAACACGTCGGGCGTGTGCACGTCCAGCACGGTGCGCGCGTCGGTGCCCTTGGCCGGGCACGTTCGCCTCAGCCTGCGGAGGAGGTCGGGGCGCGGGAAGAGGCGGCCCTCGAAGGAGGCGCAGTGCCCGAGCCCCACGGTGTGCCCGCCGGAGAGCGCTACGAGGTCGGTGGCGTCGAGGTCGTGGCTGTGGTTGTGGAACACGTCGAGGAGGGACGGCACGGCGGAGGTGGTCGCGGGGAGGCCGGACAGCACGTCCTGCGGCGTGGCGAACCGCGGGCTGTCGCGCCGGCCGAGCGGCACGCGGTACTCGGGCCCGCCGGTGGCGACCACGGAGTCGCGCGCGGCGAGCGTCAGGATGTCGGAGCAGGAGACGACGGCGCTGCGGCACTCGCGCTCCAACCGATCCCGGATGTCGTTGATGGCCTTGAAGGCGGAGGGGCGGAGCGTGAGGTTGGGCGGCGCCCGCTGCTCCCCCGGCCCCGTCGCAGCCCTGCATGCATGCATGACGCGGGCACGGCCGCACCCATGGATGCATGAGCCAAATACTGGATTGATGGGAGGCAATCAACACAGGCAAGAGAAGGCAAGGTAAGCACCTGGATGAAGCAGTCGTGGAAGTGGAGGCGGAGGAGGCCGGCGGCGAGGCCGACGTCCTTGCGGACGGCGTCCCGGACGAAGTCGCGCACGATGGACTCGGCCATGGGGCAGCTCCGCTTGTAGAAGTCGAAGGACAGGCCGCGCGTGATCGGAGGCTGCCTCAACCTCAAGTCGTTCCCGCCGGCGCCGGCGGCCTCCTGCTCTGCCGCCGCATAAGCCCCAGACACCAGCGAGCAGGCCACTGCCAGCGCCGCTACTAGTGCTGCAGCGAGCAGAGGAGCACTGGCCGTCCTAGCACAAACCATCTCTCCGCGCGCGCGTGTGTCACGGACTCACGCACAAACCTGCCTTGGTTTTATACAAACGAGTCTCCTCTTGTGTTTGACACGTACGTAGGTAGACAACGCAGATGTGCTATATCCGCCATGAGTAGCAGGAGCTCAGGGACGATGCGAGTCTCTGTCCTCGATCAGCTTGGTTTTTTTAGGGGAAATCGAGCAGCTTGGGTGGGCGCTCCACAGGGGGCAGACGAGAGGGAAGGGGAACGGGCCCAGTCGGGTGGCCCGGTGCGGGAATATTCCACCGGGCAAATCGCTGCGCAGACTAATTAGTACCATATCGGGAGTTTAATTAAAGGCCGACTAGTTTATTAGGCTGAATT
>NW_025229768.1:0-1570 GCF_018294505.1 Triticum aestivum | reverse complement strand
TATAAGTGTCACAAACAGCCCTAGAGTTCGTACTAGAATAACACCTTAAGATACAAATCAACCAAAACCCTAATGTCACCTAGATACTCCAATGTCACCTCAAGTATCCGTGGGTATGATTATACGATATGCATCACACAATCTCAGATTCATCTATTCAACAAACACATAGAACCTCAAAGAGTGCCCCAAAGTTTCTACTGGAGAATCACGACGAAAACGTGTGCCAACCCCTATGCATAGGTTTCGAATGTCACGAAACCCGCAAGTTGATCACCTTAACATACGTCAAGTGGCACGTGGTATCCCATTATCACCACAGATATCCACGACAAGACATACATCAAGTGTTCTCAAAGCTTTAAAGACTCAATCCGATAAGATAACTCCAAAGGGGAAACTCAATTCATTACAAGAGAGAAGAGGGGGGAAGAAACATCATAGGATCCAAATATAATAGCAAAGCTCGCGATACATCAAGATCGTATCATCTCAAGAACATGAGAGAGAGAGAGAGAAAGAGAGAGACAGAGAGAGAGATCAAACACATAGCTACTGGTACATACCCTCAGCCCCGAGGGAGAACTACTCGCTCCTCGTCATGGAGAGCACCGGGATGATGAAGATGGCCACCGGTGGAACTCCCGATCTATGTTGCGTTCTGGAAGTTTTAGGTCACGTAGGTATATATGGGTGCAGGAGGTACGTTAGGGGAGCCACGAGGGCCCCACGAGACAGGGGGGCGCGCCCTAGGGGGGGGCCCTACCCTCGTGAGCTCCTCCTTACTTCCTTGACGTGTGGTCCAAGTCCATCGGGTGGCTTTCGTTCCAAAAATAACTTCTCTAGTTGATTTCGTTCCGTTTCGACTCCGTCTGATATTCCTTTTCTTCAAAACACTGAAATAGGTATAAAACAACAAATCTGAGCTGGGCCTCCGGTTAATAGATTAGTCCCATAAAAGTGGATAATAAATCCCAATATTGCCCAAAACAGTAGATAATATAGCATGGAGCAATCAAAAATTATAGATACGTTGGAGACGTATCAAGCATCCCCAAGCTTAATTCCTGCTCGTCCTCGAGTAGGTAAATGATAAAAAGATAATTTTTGATGTGGAATGCTAGTTGGCATAATTTCAATGTAATTCTTCTTAATTGTGGCATGAATATTAAGATCCATAAGATTCAAGACAAAAGTTGATATTGACATAAAAATAATAATACTTTAAGCATACTAACAAAGCAATTATGTCTTCTCAAAATAACATGGCCAAAGAAAGCTATCCCTACAAAATCATATAGTATGGCTATGCTCCATCTTCACCACACAAAATATTCAAATCATGCACAACCCCGATGACAAGCCAAGCAATTGTTTCATACTTTTGATGTACTCAAACTTTTTCAATCTTCACGCAGTACATGAGCGTGAGCCATGGATATAGCACTATAGGTGGAATAGAATGGTGGTTGTGGAGAAGACAAAGAGGGAGAAGATATTCTCACATCAACTAGGCGTATCAACGGGCTATGGAGATGCCCATCAATAGATATCAATGTGAGTGAGTAGG
>NW_025229767.1:18837-19333 GCF_018294505.1 Triticum aestivum | reverse complement strand
CTTTTCAGAGTTCATTTGAAATGATTTTCAATTTTAGGGTCTTATAGCTCAAAATAATTAGTAAATGCATGAAATATAACAAATGAAGTCAGAAAAGATTGAAAAATGATCATGTGGTTTTGAATGGTGCATTCTGAACACACAAAAAGTCAGGAGTTCAAATAAGTTTTAAAAAATGAAATACCTTTGTAACAGACGAGTTTCCGTATGAAATCCTGATACTTTGAAAGAGATTGTCCGTTTTGTACACGAAGTGCATCCAGTATTTGTCGGGACCCTCTCAACTCTCTTGCACATTCTATGTGGATGAAATGATGATACCATGCCAACTTTCAACCTTTTCAGAGTTCATTTCAAATGCTTTTAGATTTTAGGGTCTTATAGCTCAAAATAATTAGTAAATGCATGAAAAATAACAAATGAAGTCAGAAAGGATTGAAAAATGATGATGTGGCTTTGAATGGTGCATTTTGAACACACAAAAATTCAGGAGTTC
>NW_025229767.1:17871-18827 GCF_018294505.1 Triticum aestivum | reverse complement strand
CTTTTCAGAGTTCATTTGAAATGATTTTCAATTTTAGGTTCTTATAGCTCAAAATAATTAGTAAATGCATGAAAAATAACAAATGAAGTCAGAAAGGATTGAAAAATGATGATGTGGCTTTGAATGGTGCATTTTGAACACACAAAAATTCAGGAGTTCAAATAAGTTTTAAAAAATGAAATCCCTTTGTAACAGACGAGTTTCCGTATGAAATCCTGATACTTTGAAAGAGATTGTCCGTTTTGTACACGAAGTGCATCCAGTATTTGTCGGGACCCTCTCAACTTTCTTGCACATTCTATGTGGATGAAATGATGATACCATGCCAACTTTCAACCTTTTCAGAGTTCATTTGAAATGCTTTTCAATTTTAGGGTCTTATAGCTCAAAATAATTAGTAAATGCATGAAAAAGAACAAATGAAGTCAGAAAAGATTGAAAAATGATGATGTGGCTTTGAATCGTGCATTCTGAACACACAAAAAGTCAGGAGTTCAAATAAGTTTTTAAAAACGAAATCCCTTTGTAACATATGTTTTTCCGTATGAAATCCTGATACTTTGAAAGAGATTGTCCGTTTTGTACACGAAGTGCATCCAGTTTTCGCTGGGACCCTCTCAACTTTCTTGCACATGCTATGTGGATGAAATGATGATACCATGCCAACTTTCAACCTTTTCAGAGTTCATTTGAAATGCTTTTCAATTTTAGGGTCTTATAGCTCAAAATAATTAGTAAATGCATGAAAAATAACAAATGAAGTCAGAAAGGATTGAAAAATGATGATGTGGCTTTAATGGTGCATTCTGAACACACAAAAACTCAGGAGTTCAAATAAGTTTTAAAAAATGAAATGCCTTTGTAACAGACGAGTTTCCGTATCAAATCCTGATACTTTGAAAGAGATTGTCCGTTTTGTACACGAAGTGCATCCAGTATTTGTCGGGACCCTCTCA
>NW_025229767.1:13033-15592 GCF_018294505.1 Triticum aestivum | reverse complement strand
TGCTTTTCAATTTTAGGGTCTTATAGCTCAAAATAATTAGTAAATGCATGAAAAATAACGAATGAAGTCAGAAGAGATTGAAAAATGATGATGTGGCTTTGAATCGTGCATTCTGAACACACAAAAAGTCAGGAGTTCAAATAAGTTTTTAAAAATGAAATCCCTTTGTAACATATGTGTTTCCGTATGAACGCCTGATACTTTGAAAGAGATTGTCCGTTTTGTACACGAAGTGCATCCAGTTTTCGCTGGGACCCTCTCAACTTTCTTGCACATGCTATGTGGATGAAATGATGATACCATGCCAACTTCTAACCTTTTCAGAGTTCATTTGAAATGCTTTTCAATTTTAGGGTCTTATAGCTCAAAATAATTAGTAAATGCATGAAAAATAACAAATGAAGTCAGAAAAGATTGAAAAATGATGATGTGGCTTTAATGGTGCATTCTGAACACACAAAAACTCAGGAGTTCAAATAAGTTTTAAAAAATGAAATGCCTTTGTAACAGACGAGTTTCCGTATCAAATCCTGATACTTTGAAAGAGATTGTCCGTTTTGTACACGAAGTGCATCCAGTATTTGTCGGGACCCTCTCAACTTTCTTGCACATTCTATGTGGATGAAATGATGATACCATGCCAACTTTCAACCTTTTCAGAGTTCATTTGAAATGCTTTTCAATTTTAGGGTCTTATAGCTGAAAATAATTAGTGAATGCATGAAAAATAACAAATGAAGTCAGAAAGGATCGAAAAATGATGATGTGGCTTTGAATGGTGCATTTTGAACACACAAAAAGTCAGGAGTTCAAATAAGTTTAAAAAAATGAAATCCCTTTGTAACAGACGAGTTTCCGTATGAAATCCTGATACTTTGAAAGAGATTGTCCGTTTTGTACACGAAGTGCATCCAGTTTTTGCCGGGACCCTCTCAACTTTCTTGCACATGCTATGTGGATGAAATGATGATACCATGCCAACTTTCAACCTTTTCAGAGTTCATTTGAAATGCTTTTCAATTTTAGGGTCTTATAGCTCAAAATAATTAGTAAATGCATGAAAAATAACAAAAGAAGTCAGAAAGGATCGAAAAATGATAATGTGGCTTTGAATGGTGCATTTTGAACACACAAAAAGTCTGGAGTTCGAATAAGTTTTAAAAAATGAAATCCCTTTGTAACAGACGAGTTTCCGTATGAAATCCTGATACTTTGAAAGAGATTGTCCGTTTTGTACACGAAGTGCATCCAGTTTTTGCCGGGACCCTCTCAACTTTCTTGCACATGCTATGTGGATGAAATGATGATACCATGCCAACTTTCAACCTTTTCAGAGTTCATTTGAAATGCTTTTCAATTTTAGGGTCTTATAGCTCAAAATAATTAGTAAATGCATGAAATATAACAAATGAAGTCAGAAAAGATAGAAAAATGATCATGTGGCTTTGAATGGTGCATTCTGAACACACAAAAAGTCAGGAGTTCAAATAAGTTTTAAAAAATGAAATGCCTTTGTAACAGACGAGTTTCCGTATGAAATCCTGATACTTTGAAAGAGATTGTCCGTTTTGTACACGAAGTGCATCCAGTATTTGTCGGGACCCTCTCAACTCTCTTGCACATTCTATGTGGATGAAATGATGATACCATGCCAACTTTCAACCTTTTCAGAGTTCATTTGAAATGCTTTTAGATTTTAGGGTCTTATAGCTCAAAATAATTAGTAAATGCATGAAAAATAACAAATGAAGTCAGAAAGGATTGAAAAATGATGATGTGGCTTTGAATGGTGCATTTTGAACACACAAAAATTCAGGAGTTCAAATAAGTTTTAAAAAATGAAATCCCTTTGTAACAGACGAGTTTCCGTATGAAATCCTGATACTTTGAAAGAGATTGTCCGTTTTGTACACAAGTGCATCCAGTATTTGTCGGGACCCTCTCAACTTTCTTGCACATTCTATGTGGATGAAATGATGATACCATGCCAACTTTCAACCTTTTCAGAGTTCATTAGAAATGCTTTTCAATTTCAGGGTCTTATAGCTCAAAATAATTAGTAAATGCATGAAAAAGAACAAATGAAGTCAGAAAAGATTGAAAAATGATGATGTGGCTTTGAATGGTGCATTCTGAACACACAAAAAGTCAGGAGTTCAAATAAGTTTTTAAAAACGAAATCCCGTTGTAACATACGTGTTTCCGTATGAAATCCTGATACTTTGAAAGAGATTGTCCGTTTTGTACACGAAGTGCATCCAGTTTTTGCCGGGACCCTCTCAACTTTCTTGCACATGCTATGTGGATGAAATGATGATACCATGCCAACTTTCAACCTTTTCAGAGTTCATTTGAAATGATTTTCAATTTTAGGGTCTTATAGCTCAAAATAATTAGAAATGCATGAAATATAACAAATGAAGTCAGAAAAGATTGAAAAATGATCATGTGGCTTTGAATGGTGCATTCTGAACACACAAAAAGTCAGGAGTTCAAATAAGTTTTAAAAAATGAAATGCCTTTGTAACAGACGAGTTTCCGTATGAAATCCTGATACTT
>NW_025229767.1:10978-12077 GCF_018294505.1 Triticum aestivum | reverse complement strand
TGCTTTTCAATTTTAGGGTCTTATAGCTCAAAATAATTAGTAAATGCATGAAAAATAACGAATGAAGTCAGAAGAGATTGAAAAATGATGATGTGGCTTTGAATCGTGCATTCTGAACACACAAAAAGTCAGGAGTTCAAATAAGTTTTTAAAAATGAAATCCCTTTGTAACATATGTGTTTCCGTATGAACGCCTGATACTTTGAAAGAGATTGTCCGTTTTGTACACGAAGTGCATCCAGTTTTCGCTGGGACCCTCTCAACTTTCTTGCACATGCTATGTGGATGAAATGATGATACCATGCCAACTTCTAACCTTTTCAGAGTTCATTTGAAATGCTTTTCAATTTTAGGGTCTTATAGCTCAAAATAATTAGTAAATGCATGAAAAATAACAAATGAAGTCAGAAAAGATTGAAAAATGATGATGTGGCTTTAATGGTGCATTCTGAACACACAAAAACTCAGGAGTTCAAATAAGTTTTAAAAAATGAAATGCCTTTGTAACAGACGAGTTTCCGTATCAAATCCTGATACTTTGAAAGAGATTGTCCGTTTTGTACACGAAGTGCATCCAGTATTTGTCGGGACCCTCTCAACTTTCTTGCACATTCTATGTGGATGAAATGATGATACCATGCCAACTTTCAACCTTTTCAGAGTTCATTTGAAATGCTTTTCAATTTTAGGGTCTTATAGCTGAAAATAATTAGTGAATGCATGAAAAATAACAAATGAAGTCAGAAAGGATCGAAAAATGATGATGTGGCTTTGAATGGTGCATTTTGAACACACAAAAAGTCAGGAGTTCAAATAAGTTTAAAAAAATGAAATCCCTTTGTAACAGACGAGTTTCCGTATGAAATCCTGATACTTTGAAAGAGATTGTCCGTTTTGTACACGAAGTGCATCCAGTTTTTGCCGGGACCCTCTCAACTTTCTTGCACATGCTATGTGGATGAAATGATGATACCATGCCAACTTTCAACCTTTTCAGAGTTCATTTGAAATGCTTTTCAATTTTAGGGTCTTATAGCTCAAAATAATTAGTAAATGCATGAAAAATAACAAAAGAAGTCAGAAAGGATCGAAAAATGAT
>NW_025229767.1:8442-10087 GCF_018294505.1 Triticum aestivum | reverse complement strand
TCAGGAGTTCAAATAAGTTTTAAAAAATGAAATCCCTTTGTAACAGACGAGTTTTCGTATGAAATCCTGATACTTTGAAAGAGATTGTCCCTTTTGTACACGAAGTGCATGCAGTATTTGTCGGGACCCTCTCAACTTTCTTGCACATGCTATGTGGATGAAGTGATGATACCATGCAAACTTTCAACCATTTCAGAGTTCATTTGAAATGCTTTTCAATTTTAGGGTCTTATAGCTCAAAATAATTAGTAAATGCATGAAAAATAACGAATGAAGTCAGAAGAGATTGAAAAATGATGATGTGGCTTTGAATCGTGCATTCTGAACACACAAAAAGTCAGGAGTTCAAATAAGTTTTTAAAAATGAAATCCCTTTGTAACATATGTGTTTCCGTATGAAAGCCTGATACTTTGAAAGAGATTGTCCGTTTTGTACACGAAGTGCATCCAGTTTTCGCTGGGACCCTCTCAACTTTCTTGCACATGCTATGTGGATGAAATGATGATACCATGCCAACTTCTAACCTTTTCAGAGTTCATTTGAAATGCTTTTCAATTTTAGGGTCTTATAGCTCAAAATAATTAGTAAATGCATGAAAAATAACGAATGAAGTCAGAAGAGATTGAAAAATGATGATGTGGCTTTGAATCGTGCATTCTGAACACACAAAAAGTCAGGAGTTCAAATAAGTTTTTAAAAATGAAATCCCTTTGTAACATATGTGTTTCCGTATGAACGCCTGATACTTTGAAAGAGATTGTCCGTTTTGTACACGAAGTGCATCCAGTTTTCGCTGGGACCCTCTCAACTTTCTTGCACATGCTATGTGGATGAAATGATGATACCATGCCAACTTCTAACCTTTTCAGAGTTCATTTGAAATGCTTTTCAATTTTAGGGTCTTATAGCTCAAAATAATTAGTAAATGCATGAAAAATAACAAATGAAGTCAGAAAAGATTGAAAAATGATGATGTGGCTTTAATGGTGCATTCTGAACACACAAAAACTCAGGAGTTCAAATAAGTTTTAAAAAATGAAATGCCTTTGTAACAGACGAGTTTCCGTATCAAATCCTGATACTTTGAAAGAGATTGTCCGTTTTGTACACGAAGTGCATCCAGTATTTGTCGGGACCCTCTCAACTTTCTTGCACATTCTATGTGGATGAAATGATGATACCATGCCAACTTTCAACCTTTTCAGAGTTCATTTGAAATGCTTTTCAATTTTAGGGTCTTATAGCTGAAAATAATTAGTGAATGCATGAAAAATAACAAATGAAGTCAGAAAGGATCGAAAAATGATGATGTGGCTTTGAATGGTGCATTTTGAACACACAAAAAGTCAGGAGTTCAAATAAGTTTAAAAAAATGAAATCCCTTTGTAACAGACGAGTTTCCGTATGAAATCCTGATACTTTGAAAGAGATTGTCCGTTTTGTACACGAAGTGCATCCAGTTTTTGCCGGGACCCTCTCAACTTTCTTGCACATGCTATGTGGATGAAATGATGATACCATGCCAACTTTCAACCTTTTCAGAGTTCATTTGAAATGCTTTTCAATTTTAGGGTCTTATAGCTCAAAATAATTAGTAAATGCATGAAAAATAACAAAAGAAGTCAGAAAGGATCGAAAAATGAT
>NW_025229767.1:3222-3815 GCF_018294505.1 Triticum aestivum | reverse complement strand
GAGTTTCCGTATGAAATCCTGATACTTTGAAAGAGATTGTCTGTTTTGTACACGAAGTGCATCCAGTTTTTGCCGGGACCCTTTGAACTTTCTTGCACATGCTATGTGGATGAAATGATGATACCATGCCAACTTTCAACCTTTTCAGAGTTCATTTGAAATGCTTTTCAATTTTAGGGTCTTATAGCTCAAAATAATTAGTAAATGCATGAAAAATAACAAATGAAGTCAGAAAGGATCGGAAAATGATGATGTCGCTTTGAATGGTGCATTTTGAACACACAAAAATTCAGGAGTTCAAATAAGTTTTAAAAAATGAAATCCCTTTGTAACAGACGAGTTTCCGTATGAAATCCTGATACTTTGAAAGAGATTGTCCGTTTTGTACACGAAGTGCATCCAGTTTTTGCCGGGACCCTCTCAACTTTCTTGCACATGCTATGTGGATGAAATGATGATACCATGCCAACTTTCAACCTTTTCAGAGTTCATTTGAAATGCTTTTCAATTTTAGGGTCTTATAGCTCAAAATAATTATTAAATGCATGAAAAATAACAAATGAAGTCAGAAAAGATTGAAAAATGATGATGTG
>NW_025229767.1:2621-3212 GCF_018294505.1 Triticum aestivum | reverse complement strand
AAATGATGATACCATGCCAACTTTCAACCTTTTCAGAGTTCATTTGAAATGCTTTTCAATTTTAGGGTCTTATAGCTCAAAATAATTAGTAAATGCATGAAAAATAACAAATGAAGTCAGAAAGGATTGAAAAATGATGATGTGGCTTTGAATGGTGCATTCTGAACAGACAAAAAGTCAGGAGTTCAAATAAGTTTTTAAAAATGAAATCCCTTTGTAACATACGTGTTTCCGTATGAAATCCTGATACTTTGAAAGAGATTGTCCGTTTTGTACACAAAGTGCATGCAGTTTTTGCCGGGAGCCTCTCAACTTTCTTGCACATGCTATGTGGATGAAATGATGATACCATGCCAACTTTCAACCTTTTCAGAGTTCATTTGAAATGCTTTTCACTTTTAGGGTCTTATATCTCAAAATAATTAGTAAATGCATGAAAAATAACAAATAAACTCAGAAAGCATCGAAAAATGATGATGTGGCTTTGAATGGTGCATTTTGAACACACAAAAATTCAGGAGTTCAAATAAGTTTAAAAAAATGAAATCCCTTTGTAACAGACGAGTTTCTGTATGAAATCCTGATACTTTG
>NW_025229767.1:1752-2611 GCF_018294505.1 Triticum aestivum | reverse complement strand
AAAATAATTATTAAATGCATGAAAAATAACAAATGAAGTCAGAAAAGATTGAAAAATGATGATGTGCCTTTGAATGGTGCATTCTGAACACACAAAAACTCAGGAGTTCAAATAAGTTTAAAAAAAATGAAATGCCTTTGTAACAGACGAGTTTCCGTATGAAATCCTGATACTTTGAAAGAGATTGTCCGTTTTGTACACGAAGTGCATCCAGTATTTGTCGGGACCCTCTCAACTCTCTTGCACATTCTATGTGGATGAAATGATGATACCATGCCAACTTTCAACCTTTTCAGAGTTCATTTGAAATGCTTTTCAATTTTAGGGTCTTATAGCTCAAAATAGTTAGTAAATGCATGAAAAATAACAAATGAAGTCAGAAAGGATCGAAAAATGATGATGTCGCTTTGAATGGTGCATTTTGAACACACAAAAATTCAGGAGTTCAAATAAGTTTTAAAAAAATGAAATCCCTTTGTAACAGACGAGTTTCCGTATGAAATCCTGATACTTTGAAAGAGATTGTCTGTTTTGTACACGAAGTGCATCCAGTTTTTGCCGGGACCCTCTCAACTTTCTTGCACATGCTATGTGAATGAAATGATGATACCATGCCAACTTTCAACCTTTTCAGAGTTCATTTGAAATGCTTTTCAATTTTAGGGTCTTATAGCTCAAAATAATTAGTAAATGCATGAAAAATAACAAATGAAGTCAGAAAGGATCGAAAAATGATGATGTGGCTTTGAATGGTGCATTTTGAACACACAAAAAGTCAGGAGTTCAAATAAGTTTTAAAAAATGAAATCCCTTTGTAACAGACGAGTTTCCGTATGAAATCCTGATACTTTGAAAGAGA
>NW_025229767.1:0-744 GCF_018294505.1 Triticum aestivum | reverse complement strand
ACAAATGAAGTCAGAAAGGATCGGAAAATGATGATGTGGCTTTGAATGGTGCATTCTGAACAAACAAAAAGTCAGGAGTTCAAATAAGTTTTAAAAAATGAAATCCCTTTGTAACAGACGAGTTTCCGTATGAAATCCTGATACTTTGAAAGAGATTGTCCGTTTTGTACACGAAGTGCATCCAGTTTTTGCTGGGACCCTCTCAACTTTCTTGCACATGCTATGTGGATGAAATGATGATACCATGCCAACTTTCAACCTTTTCAGAGTTCATTTGAAATGCTTTTCAATTTTAGGGTCTTATAGCTCAAAATAATTAGTAAATGCATGAAAAATAACAAATGAAGTCAGAAAAGATTGAAAAATGAGGATGTGGCTTTGAATGGTGCATTCTGAACACACAAAAACTCAGGAGTTCAAATAAGTTTTAAAAAATGAAATGCCTTTGTAACAGACGAGTTTCCGTATGAAATCCTGATACTCTGAAAGAGATTGTCCGTTTTGTACACGAAGTGCATCCAGTATTTGTCGGGACCCTCTCAACTCTCTTGCACATTCTATGTGGATGAAATGATGATACCATGCCAACTTTCAACCTTTTCAGAGTTCATTTGAAATGCTTTTCAATTTTAGGGTCTTATAGCTCAAAATAATTAGTAAATGCATGAAAAATAACAAATGAAGTCAGAAAGGATCGAAAAATGATGATGTCGCTTTGAATGGTGCATTTTGAACACACAAAAA
>NW_025229766.1:18342-19347 GCF_018294505.1 Triticum aestivum | reverse complement strand
GCCAAGTTCCAACATTTTCAGAGTTCATTTTGTACTGATTTTCAATTTCACCGTCATTTAGCTCTCTAAACAAATCGGTAAATGACTGAAAAACAGCAAATGATGTCAGAACGTGTTGGAAATTGATGACGTCGCTTTGAATGATGCATACTGAACGCAAAAATAGGCAGGAGTTCAAATAAGTTTAAAATACATTGAAGTGCCCCTGTAACAGATGAGTTCTCGTCCGAAACCCTAATACTCCGAAAGAGATTGTCCAGTTTGTACATGGGGTGCATCCAGTTTTCGCCGTGACCCTCTCTACTCTTTTGCACATGCTATGCGGGTGAAATGATGATACCATGCCAAGTTCCAACATTTTCAGAGTTCATTTTGTAGTGATTTTCAATTTCACGGTCATTTAGCTCTCTAAACAAATCGGTAAATGACTGAAAAACAGCACATGATGTCAGTACGTGTTGGAAATTGATGACGTCGCTTTGAATGATGCATACTGAACGCAAAAATAGGCTGGAGTTCAAATAAGTTTAAAAAACATTGAAGTGCCCGTGTAACAGTTGAGTTCTCGTCCGAAACCCTGATACTACGAAAGAGATTGTCCAGTTTGTACATGAGGTGCGTCCAGTTTTCGCCGTGACCCTCTCTACTATTTTGCACTGTAACAGATGAGTTCTCGTCCGAAAACCTAATACTCCGAAAGAGATTGTCCAGTTTGTACACGGGGTGCATCCAGTTTTCGCCGTGACCCTCTCTACTCTTTTGCACATGCTATGCGGGTGAAATGATGATACCATGCCAAGTTCCAACATTTTCAGAGTTCATTTTGTAGTGATTTTCAATTTCACGGTCATTTAGCTCTCGAAACAAATCGGTAAATGACCGAAAAACAGCACATGATGTCAGAACGTGTAAATTGATGACGTCGCTTTGAATGATGCATACTAAACACAAAAATAGGCTGGAGTTCAAATAAGTTTAAAAATCATTGAAGTGCCCGTAGAACAG
>NW_025229766.1:17470-18313 GCF_018294505.1 Triticum aestivum | reverse complement strand
TTTCACCGTCATTTAGGTCTCTAAACAAATCGGTAAAAGACTGAAAAACAGCAAATGATGTCAGAACATGTTGGAAATTGATGACGTCACTTTGAATGATCCATACTGAACGCAAAAATAGGCTGGAGTTCAAATAAGTTTAAAAACATTGAAGTGCCCGTGTAACAGATGAGTTCTCGTCCAAAACCCTGATACTCCGAAAGAGATTGTCCAGTTTGTACACGAGGTTCGTCCAGTTTTCGCCGTGACCCTCTCTACTCTTTTGCACATGCAATGCGGGTGAAACGATGATACCATGCCAAGTTCCAACATTTTAAGAGTTCATTTTGTAGTGATTTTCAATTTCACCGTCATTTAGCTCTCTAAACAAATCGATAAAAGACAGAAAAACAGCAAATGCTGTCAGAACGTGTTGGAAATTGATGACGTCACTTTGAATGATGCATACTGAATGCAAAAATAGGCTGGAGTTTAAATAAGTTTAAAAACATTGAAGTGCCCTGTAACAGATGAGTTCTCGTCTGAAACCCTGATACTCCGAAAGAGATTGTCCAGTTTGTACACGAGGAGCGTCCAGTTTTCACTGTGACCCTCTCTACTCTTTTGCACATGCTATGCGGGTGAAACGATGATACCATGCCAAGTTCCAACATTTTCAGAGTTCATTTTGTAGTGATTTTCAATTTCACCGTCATTTAGCTCTCTAAACAAATCGGTAAATGACTGAAAAACAGCAAATGATGTCAGAACGTGTTGGAAATTGATGACGTCGCTTTAAATGATGCATACTGAAGGCAAAAATAGGCTGGAGTTCAAATAAGTTTAAAAAACATTGAAGTGCCC
>NW_025229766.1:9823-10394 GCF_018294505.1 Triticum aestivum | reverse complement strand
TGACCCTCTCTACTCTTTTGCACATGCTATGCGGGTGAAATGATGATACCGTGCCAAGTTCCAAAATTTTCAGAGTTCATTTTGTAGTGATTTTCAATTTCACGGTCATTTAGCTCTCTAAACAAATCGGTAAATGACTGAAAAACAGCACATGATGTCAGTACGTGTTGGAAATTGATGACGTCGCTTTGAATGATGCATACTGAACGCAAAAATAGGCTGGAGTTCAAATAAGTTTAAAAAACATTGAAGTGCCCGTGTAACAGTTGAGTTCTCGTCCGAAACCCTGATACTCCGAAAGAGAGTGTCCAGTTTGTACATGAGGTGCGTCCAGTTTTCGCCGTGACCCTCTCTACTATTTTGCACATGCTATGCGGGCGAAATGATGATACCATGCCAAGTTCCAAAATTTTCAGAGTTCATTTTGTAGTGATTTTCAATTTCACCGTCATTTAGCTCTCTAAACAAATCGGTAAATGACTGAAAAACAGCAAATGATGTCAGAACGTGTTGGAAATTGATGACGTCGCTTTGAATCATGCATATTGAACGCAAAAATAGGCAGGAGTTC
>NW_025229766.1:8367-9447 GCF_018294505.1 Triticum aestivum | reverse complement strand
CCTAATACTCCGAAAGAGATTGTCCAGTTTGTACACGGGGTGCGTCCAGTTTTCGCCGTGACCCTCTCTACTCTTTTGCACATGCTATGCGGGTGAAATGATGATACCATGCCAAGTTCCAACATTTTCAGAGTTCATTTTGTAGTGATTTTCAATTTCACGGTCATTTAGCTCTCTAAACAAATCGGTAAATGACTGAAAAACAGCACATGATGTCAGTACGTGTTGGAAATTGATGACGTCGCTTTGAATGATGCATACTGAACGCAAAAATAGGCTGGAGTTCAAATAAGTTTAAAAAACATTGAAGTGCCCGTGTAACAGTTGAGTTCTCGTCCGAAACCCTGATACTCCGAAAGAGATTGTCCAGTTTGTACATGAGGTGCGTCCAGTTTTCGCCGTGACCCTCTCTACTATTTTGCACATGCTATGCGGGCGAAATGATGATACCATGCCAAGTTCCAGCATTTCCAGAGAAAATTTTAGTGATTTTCAATTACACCGTCATTTAGCTCTCTAAACAAATCGGTAAATGACTGAAAAACAGCATATGATGTCAGAACGTGTTGGAAATTGATGACGTCGCTTTGAATGATGCATACTGAACGCAAAAATAGGCTGGAGTTCAAATAAGTTTAAAAAACATTGAGGTGCCCGTGTAAGAGATGAGTTCTCGTCCGAAACCCTGATACTCCGAAAGAGATTGTCCAGTTTGTACACGAGGTGCGTCCAGTTTTCGCCGTGAACCTCTCTACTCTTTTGCACATGCTATGCGGGTGAAATGATGATACCATGCCAAGTTCCAACATTTTCAGAGTACATTTTGTAGTGATTTTCAATTTCACAGTCATTTAGCTCTCTAAACAAATCGGTAAATGAGTGAAAAACAGCAAATGATGTGAGAACGTGTTGGAAATTGATGACGTCGCTTTGAATGATGCATACTGAACGCAAAAATAGGCTGGAGTTCAAATATGTTTAAAAAACATTGAAGTGCCCGTGTAACAGATGAGTTCTCGTCCGAAACCCTGATACTCCAAAAGAGATTGTCCAGTTTGTACACGAGGTGCGTCTAGTTTT
>NW_025229766.1:7144-8357 GCF_018294505.1 Triticum aestivum | reverse complement strand
TGTAGTGATTTTCAATTTCACCGTCATTTAGCTCTCTAAACAAATCGGTAAATGAGTGAAAAACAGCAAATGATGTCAGAACGTGTTGGAAATTGATGACGTCGCTTTGAATGATGCATACTGAACGCAAAAATAGGCTGGAGTTCAAATAAGTTTAAAAAACATTGAAGTGCCCGTGTAACGGATGAGTGCTCGGCCGAAACCCTGATACTCCGAAAGAGATTGTCCAGTTTGTACACGAGGTGCGTCCAGTTTTCGCCGTGACCCTCTGTACTCTTTTGCACATGCTATGCGGGTGAAATGATGATACCATGCCAAGTTCCAACATTTTCAGAGTTCATTTTGTAGTGATTTTCAATTTCACGGTCATTTAGCTCTCTAAATAAATCGCTAAATGACTGAAAAACAGCACCTGATGTCAGAACGTGTTGGAAATTGATGACGTCGCTTTGAATGATGCATACTGAATGCAAAAATAGGCTGGAGTTGAAATAAGTTTAAAAAACATTGAAGTGCTCGTGTAACAGTTGAGTTCTCGTCCGAAACCCTGATACTCCGAAAGAGATTGTCCAGTTTGTACACGAGGTGCGTCCAGTTTTCGCCGTGACCATCTCTACTGTTTTGCACATGCTATGCGGGCGAAATGATGATACCATGCCAAGTTCCAACATTTTCAGAGTTCATTTTGTAGTGATTTTCAATTTCACCGTCATTTAGCTCTGTAAACAAATCGGTAAATGACTGAAAAACAGCAAATGATGTCAAAACGTGTTGGAAATTGATGACGTCGCTTTGAATGATGCATACTGAACGCAAAAAGTGGCTGGAGTTCAAATATGTTTAAAAAACATTGAAGTGCCCGTGTAACAGATGAGTTCTCGTCCGAAACCCTGATACTCCGAAAGAGATTGTCCAGTTTGTACACGAGGTGCGTCTAGTTTTCGCCGTGACCCTCTCTACTCTTTTGCACATGCTATGCGGGTGAAATGATGATACCGTGCCAAGTTCCAACATTTTCAGTGTTCATTTTGTAGTGATTTTCAATTTCACCGTCATTTAGCTCTCTAAACAAATCGGTAAATGAGTGAAAAACAGCAAATGATGTCAGAACGTGTTGGAAATTGATGACGTCGCTTTGAATGATGCATACTGAACGCAAAAATAGGCTGGAGTTCAAATAAGTTTAAAAAACATTGAAGTGCCCGTGTAACGG
>NW_025229766.1:6513-7134 GCF_018294505.1 Triticum aestivum | reverse complement strand
AATGATGATACCATGCCAAGTTCCAACATTTTCAGAGTTCATTTTGTAGTGATTTTCAATTTTACCGTTATTTAGCTCCCTAAACAAATCGGTAAATGACTGAAAAATAGCAATTGATGTCAGAACATGTTGGAAATTGATGACGTCGCTTTCAAAGATGCATACTGAACACAAAAATAGGCTGGAGTTCAAATAAGTTTAAAAAACATTGAAGTGCCCGTGTAACAGATGAGTTCTCGTCCGAAACCCTGATACTCCGAAAGAGATTGTCCAGTTTGTACACGAGGTGCGTCCAGTTTTCGCCATGACCCTCTCTACTCTTTTGCACATGCTATGCGGGCAAAATGATGATACCATGGCAAGTTCCAAAATTTTCAGAGTTCATTTTGTAGTGATTTTCAATTTCACCGTCATTTAGCTCTCTAAACAAATCGGTAAATGACTGAAAAACAACAATTGATGTCAGAACGTGTTTGAAATTGATGACGTCGCTTTGAAAGATGCATACTGAACGCAAAAATAGGCTGGAGTTCATATAAGTTTAAAAAACATTGAAGTGCCCGTGTAACAGATGAGTTCTCGTCCGAAACCCTGATACTCCGAAAGCGATTGTCCAGTTTG
>NW_025229766.1:0-803 GCF_018294505.1 Triticum aestivum | reverse complement strand
GTCAGAACGTGTTGGAAATTGATGACGTCGCTTTGAATGATGCATACTGAACGCAAAAATAGGCTGGAGTTCAAATAAGTTTAGAAAACATTGAAGTGCCCGTGTAACAGATGAGTTCTCGTCCGAAACCCTGATACTCCGAAAGAGATTGTCCTGTTTGTACACGAGGTGCGTCCAGTTTTCGCCGTGACCCTCTGTACTCTTTTGCACATGCTATGCGGGTGAAATGATGATACCATGCCAAGTTCCAACATTTTCAGAGTTCATTTTGTAGTGATTTTCAATTTCACCGTCATTTAGCTCTCTAAACAAATCGGTAAATGAGTGAAAAACAGCAAATGATGTCAGAACGTGTTGGAAATTGATGACGTCGCTTTGAATGATGCATACTGAACGCAAAAATAGGCTGGAGTTCAAATATGTTTAAAAAACATTGAAGTGCCCGTGTAACAGCTGAGTTCTCGTCCGAAACCCTCATACTCCGAAAGAGATTGTCCAGTTTGTACACGAGGTGCGTCCAGTTTTCGCCGTGACCCTCTCTACACTTTTGCACATGCTATGCGGGTGAAATGATGACACCATGCCAAGTTCCAACATTTTCAGAGTTCATTTTTTAGTGATTTTCAATTTCACCATCATTTAGCTCTCTAAACAAATCGGTAAATGACTGAAAAACAGCAAATGATGTGAGAACGTGTTGGAAATTGATGACGTCGCTTTGAATGATGCAAACTGAACGTAAAAATAGGCTGGAGTTCAAATAAGTTTAAAAAATGTTGAAGTGCCCGTGTAACAGATGAGTT
>NW_025229765.1:0-19365 GCF_018294505.1 Triticum aestivum | reverse complement strand
ATAATTTTAAATGCCCAAATTCAAATATCTATGATTTAATTCAAAGACCCTAGGATGACCTAGGAAAATGTGCATCACTTTTGGCAGGGGTTCTGAACCAGGACAAAAATGATGGGCATTTTAGAAGGGCATTTCAGGTTCATTGAAAAAGTTTTTAGTAAACCCTAGTTGGTTTCAGAGGGGGCTGGGGGTTCTGTCATCCCCATTTCAGATTTCTGATGAAAGAATAAACATGATGCAACACTCTAATGCATAACTAGCTAGGGTGTCACAAACTCCACCATACTCTTATCAATATCAGAAATATGCAAATTCCAGGGAAGCAACAAGAACATCGGGTAACAGATTTCATCTGTCACCCGCATAAATAATTTTCAGCAATAGATCTCATCTACTACCTAATTATATTATGCAATACCCATACATCTCTATGTATTCTAGATCGCAACTTGCATCTATGCATAGCACGACTCATGATGCCACTGTAGGGTAGTAGAAAACAAAAATTTTCCAACCTATGCACCAGCCTAGGACCACTATGGAGATTGCATACAAGGTTTGATCTTTTTTGTTACCAACTCATAGCGCAGCGGGAAGTAGAGTTGATGACGATCGGCGGTGCAGATCCCCGCAACTAGGATTTACAACCTCCCAACCGCGAGGATGTATACCCTCATCTGCTCCTCAGACAGCCCTCCGGGAGATGGTCGAACAGCCCCTCGGACGGTGTCGCAGACAGCCCTTCGGTAGGACCTTTGAAACTCGAACGATCACTCGGACAACCCTTCGGTAGGACCTTCGAAACCCGGACGGTCACACGGACAGTCCTTCGGGAGGCACTCACGAACTAAGACCGAAACTACGATCTCTCTACAGAGTTGCACACATACGGTGTCATCTATCCGGCAGGGCTTCGCCGTCCAGAACTAGTTCCTGCCGGAACCCAGACAACCTTTCGGCTCTACGAAACTATTTCGCTGGGAGGGAGAGAGATGCCAGATCATGCATGGCACTTGTATATGAGAAAGATTTATTCCTTTAGGCAGCCCCCTCCACCCCTATTTATAGGCCAGGCCCAAGGATGGCTTCTCCAAGAATCCGAGGGGATAATACCAAAAGGCCCTCAAGGTGGCTTCTCTAAGAAGACAAGCAAAAAGCACTTTCACTATTCATGACGACATTTTTCAGCGTCCGTTTGAACTGAAAATATTTATGTGGGCTCAGAACATTTCCAGTACCCACTGAAATAATTGTCAACGCGTTCTGAAACAATTTCGGTTTAGTGATTTTCATCTGCGCAAAGCAAACAAGAATGCATTTTTACTATTCATGAAGACAATTTTCCGCCTCCATTAAATCCGAAAATATTTCTGTGGGTCTTAGAATAATTCCAGTACCCACTAAAATGATTTTGGATTTGTTCCGAAACAATTTCAGGTTAGTGAATTTCATCTGCAAAAAACATCTGAAGTGGTTCCGACAGCTCCGGAGCATATCCGGTTATTATCCCAGAAAATTCCAGAAAGCTTCCAGAATGATTCTGGCACCCTCCAAGAATTATCAGGCATGTGCCAAAACCAATTTGACTTAACGGTATCCCCTGAAACAACTTTTCAGTTTCACCGAAACTCATCCGATGACCTCTCTCTGCATAACCTTTTCCGCTGTCCGAAACTTTTCCGGTGTCCGAAACTTTTTCGGTGATTTTCTCTCAGACTCCCTGTCTAGTATTCAACAGATAGATGACCCTTAAGCATGTGACCTTATAGGTTCGGTGAAGTATAGACATGACCAGAACCCTTTCCGATCAATGATCAACATCGGAGCCGTGGACACCCATATTGACCCCTATATCCACACGAATGAATATTCGAGTGAACCTCCAGTTGCCATGTGCTATTCCTGTTGCTTCGCGATATGTTACAAATACCCCAGGTGAGACATGTTGGCATTCCCGTGGATCAACAACTTGTCCACTATGCTAGTTACCTCGTTACCGATATTGTTCTCTTTTCTCGTTACCGTGTTCCGGCATCCCCATGATCAAATCACAGAGTGTCTGGCCAGACGATGATGGATATCGTAATACCGAGAGGGACCAGATATATCTCTCCATCATCGGAGGAGCAAATCCCAATCTTGAGCTATTAAGTTACTTGACATACTTTTCCATGAACCTGTAAGCTGCCGTAATAGCCACCCATTTACGGATGACGTTTAACAAACCCCAAAGTTCATGAAGCAAGCATGAAGAAACTCGATACTCTCATGGTCTAAGGAATCATGCAAACGTTAACCATCTCTGTGTTATCAACCATAAATTTATGACGAATGAATCTCATAGCATAACATCAATCCGGGTCGATTCAACACAAATGTTCTCTTAACATTTTTACCTCAAAGTTGCTGGCATATACATGCCCATGATTGGTAAAACATAATCATCATGCAACTCTTGAGCTAGTCTTAGAGGCATGACTAGGAATACATTTTACCGTTTATTATTCCACACGTGCACATGGGTTTTCCCCAGAGCCTTTATGGATATACGGGCTCGTGAACCACATCAGGATTACCATGGAACATAAACATAATTATGAACATGGAGATAAATAATAGCATTTATTATTGCCTCTAGGGCATATCTCCTACAACTACATCACATCACCGCAATAGAGGCCGACGAGCGTTGCATGAAAGCACCGACAACAACCTGGCACGCGCCACACTGTTGTGTCGCTTTCTCTCTACGGCATCGCAACCACTGCATTTCAACTCCGGCGTCGATGACGACGGTGGCATGGCAGCTCCGGCAGCCGCTGCATAGGATCTCCGGCGGCTTCGTGGCCACTGCATCGCAGCTTCAGTGCATCGACATCAACGCTCGCTACATAGCAGCTCCCACGGCTTAGCGGCCAGTGCATGCTAGCTTCGACGCATCAGGCTCGACGACCGCTGCATAGTAGCTCCGGCGACTTCACTGCAGCTGCATCGCACCTCCAGAGGCGTCGACGACCATTGCGTCGCAGCTCCGGTGGCATCAACAACTGTTGCATCGCAACACAACCTCCAGAATGTGCATTCTCGATTGGAGGATCGTAGGGGTGCTTGAGCCGCATCGCTCATGGCGGAGAGTGAGCAAATATGTGCGGAGCGAAGAAGTAGAAAGAAGGGATCGCGACATTTGAAAGAAAGAAAAATGGGTGGCTCACGACTCATGCTGGAGATAAGGATGGGTGGTTCACGGCATTAGACAACGGGAAGACCTAGCAAGGTGAATGCGTTGATGCATCCTGAACGTGGGACGACAGAAGATGGCAGCAACGAATTCCAGAGTGTGCACATGCGGTGCACACTGAGGGTCTCCTAGACCAGCTGGTGCTCTCTGCTCACTGTTGGATGGCATGGTGAGGTCAGCGTATTAGCTGGTGTGCGCTTCGTGCAAGGTCAGGACACAAAATCAAGCTTGTAGGTGTAGCAACAGAGGTCGCGAGAAAGGTCGCTTTGGTTGATCCATATATTTATTTTTTCTAATTTTGTTTAATAATATACTCCCTCAGTCCCATAATATAAGAATGTTTTTGACACTAGTGTAGTGTCAAAAACATTCTTATATTATGGGACGGATGGGGTAATAAAGATGGTTATGTGCATACTTGGATGAAAAGAACAGGGGTCAAAACCTCATTTTTGGAAGGAAAAATCTAATGTGGCAACAAGACATGTTAGTAGAACCGTCCAGTTCTAGCCCCCTTAGCTTTATGAGCTTTTTGACGTTCTCATCCAATTCCTGTAGCCCTGCGTATCCACGTATGACCAAAATCTGGAGGTATCTGAGCTCACCCAACCATTGAGGTAATTATTCATGTTCATTATCCATTAGGCTTAGAAGTTTGAGGGAAGAGAGATGTCGGAAGGTCTCAGGTGTGCCGCTCAGATCACCACACAATTCGATAATTAATTCAATGAGGCCAGTAAGGCGTCGTGTGGCTGCACCAGAAGTTCTATTCCAAGGCTGCTCAGAGGATTTAGAGTTTCTAGTAATCGTCAAATGTGCATCACCAAGATACATTAATACTCCCTCCATATTCCCTTATACAAGGCCACTTCATATTCTTATATCTATTTTGACTATTGATTTTACCAACAAATATTGAGTTATATGCCTGAAAAGTACGTCATTGTATGCACATTTCGAAGAACTTTCCGATGACATATTTTTTATTAATACAATATATATTTTGTTGACCAAAATTACAAGTCAAAGTTTGAGAAGAAAACGAAGTGACCTTGTATGTCCAGTACTTGAAATTTGTGCGGTGGTGCCCGTCAGCATGGGCATTCCAGCGACCAGCATTCACATGCTACCTAGCACGTACCTCTCCTTCTCCTTGACCTCCGCCGCCGCGGCGCCTACCATGTGTCTCGGAATACCCCTACCACCCTCCATGTCGTCGCATTAGACATGCCCCACCCATCGGCAAAGACGACAGTGAAGGGGGCATCGGATCGAAGCCCCTCGTGAGGCATAGTCTCCTCTGGGGCTGCCGGACCGTTGCCCCGTCGGACATCAGGGGTTGGGGATACGCAGACAGGGCGTGTACCGCATCCGAGGGATGTTCTGTTGCTAACTAGGAAAGTTGGCTGGCCACGTCAATTGATGATGGATTTTATCTGGTTATTATTTGTGCACCGGTTCTTTGTGGGATTAAAAAAAATCGGTGGAGAGGTGGGAGGCGTACGTGGGAGGTGGGGGTTGTCCTTCCATCGATGGGAGGACGAACTAAGGATGTATGAACATCCTGTCTAGGAGTAGAGATTATCAGGACTCAATTATCCCGATAGCATTTAGTGAGTAGAAAAAAGCTTGGTGGGGACGAGCGGAGCAAAGGTTGAGTCGCCTTTGGTAGCTGCTTTCTTGGGTTCCCACTGGTGTCCCGTGGAAACAACTTTACAGCATGCGAATATGTGGTCTTGTCATCACTGCTCAGCTTCCAGCTAGCAGCTGCCGGAAAGGAATGAATTGACAATGCTAAAGCTGCACGAGAGCGTTCATCGTGCATGCGCGTGCACGGTTCCGTGTGAATTGTGATATGGTGCATTGGCGTATCTGCTTGTTTTGGCCGGTCTCCTCGAAAATTAGAAGTAACGTTGCTACGTGAAATGAGTAGATGGAATGCACCTGTGACCTACTATTGCGTTGCCTATCCAAGCAAACATGAGCCTAGTTCAAGTCATGACTCGGTGCGTTTTTCTTTTGATTTCTTGACCCGGTTCAAGTCAAGCACAAAAGACCGAGATGCAGCGCATGGCTGCATGCACGTAAATGAAACTAATGCATGCATGCATTTAAAATTGCCGAGGACAGCAAACGACCGAACATGCAAACGAGGTAACGGGTGTAGCACGCAAAAGCAGTCAGGTTCCCTCCCACGCTACATGGCGCATCCGGGTTTACGAGCGTGACAGGGCTGCTTCCTTTAGCTTTCACTAGTAAAAATGCACGTGCGTTGCAATGGAAAAAATACAAAAATGTATGCATCCTAGTCTAATAGGCATGACTCTAGGATACATCCCCCACTCTCAGTTCCATGACCTCTATTTGAACAAAAAGTCCTATCTGTGTCACCACCTATCCTTGTTTTTGACTTTACCGATTGTGGACGGGTTGTTCATCTAGTTGCATCACGTCTAGACATTGTCAGTGCAAGGGATGAGCTGGACCACCTCACGTCATATTTGTCGCTGGACCTCGCATAGCAGAAGGGAATGTTTCAACTAATCTCTCGAGCGGGAGATGAGGGCCCACTCCATGAGTCCCTCTCCGCATGTGTTTCATCCCTCATACTCTATCGCTCTACACATGTCTCATCATGCCTCCTTCACACCACGCATGCTTGCACTAATATATTATTAAACAAAAACATATTAAATGACTATTAATAATAGAGTTGAGAAAATAACACTAACGTAGTAAAATGGCAGCCCAATAGATCATTCATAGGAAATTATTCACAGCAACAGAAATTTCATGATTCTTAAATAGCTAACATTTCTATCGATTAAAATAATTCTGGTTTTTGGACCCTTAAATCAACCACAAAAAAAGTGCTTACCAGACATGCAAACTTTAGTGTTTCTAAGCTTGAAGTGGCGCAAGATTGGTAGCATTTGTTGGCCAACCATGCGCTGGTACCCCTTAGAAAATGTACCTTTGCAAAGAACAGGTACAAAACAGTGATGAATTAGCAAACTAAAGCTGGCGGAATGGGATCTCCCCTTGTACTCGACAAGAGAAACACTAAGCGCCATTGGTAAAAATATTAATCAATGTATGTGTCAGATCCACTCACCTTTCTCTGCTCTTCCAGTGAGCAAAAAGGCCCGTGCAATTGTTTCAGAGAAACAAATTTACAACCTTCAAACCGAGCCATTGAGAATATAAAACATATAATGATTATTAATAATGTAGTCCCACCTAATTCTCCTATACATATCATGTTAAACTAAGTGATGGTATACGTATGCAAACATATAACTGATAAATTTCACCAGCAAATAATGATATAGTCTCACATTTAACAAAATGGTAAAAAATAGCATAAATCATGGCTGATAACAATATAATAAATTCTTGTTAGTGATAGTTTGACTCCCGACACAAGAAGGCGTTGTAGCAACATAATAAAGACAAATCCCTCGGAAGACTATTTCTGAAAACAAATTACATACTATGCACAAGCGTATGGAAAAGGATCACTTAACATTGTCAGCTAGTAAAAATGCATGCGGAGGAAGATCTGAAAAAATAAGTCAATTATTTGAAAGAACTTTCCCATGTTTTTTAATAAATGAGAACAATCATCGTGACATATTAGAACTTATTCAGGACATCTTCTTCTTTTACTGAAGGAAGTAGTATGTTCCAGCCAAATTGTCAAATTACTGCTCGGTTCCTTGTTAAAATCCTATCCATCAAAATTTATCCCGCAACAATATCTACCACTTGTAGTTATTAAATGGTTAAAAAGCAGCTTGGCTAAGCCGTATGCTGGTCTTTGTACCAAGCATATAGTGGAGTACATGAAATCTGTCGTCAGTGTCAATGTTCAAAGTCGAGATTGGGTCACCGGTCATGCACTGCCTCTGATCCCGAACACGGCGAGGATAAGCAGGCCAACCACAAAGTCTGCAGTGGTGGCCATCAGGGCGACGATCGGGTTACCCGTGGTGCGGCGCCAAGCTACAGAACACGCCCATGACCTTGCCGCCTCCAGTGAAGAGGGGCCGTCAGTAGTCGCTTGTAGGGTATAGACGTGTTTGTGGCAGGGGATCACCTCGGGAGGCGTTGGTCCGATTAGGTACGTGCCCCGCTCACCGCTTAAACCTACATGAAAAATTTGTTGCCAACCTACAAGTTTTCAAGACTGAACCTTCACACCAAAACATCGTGAATTGAGCAGGAGTACTAAACAGGGTGATCATCACACCTTCATGCAACAACTTGGTGCAGATTGGTACCCACCACTTGGGTACGTACCAGTACCATTGACTGCCAACCTTTGGGAGAAGCACTCGTTCCCGTCAGTGACACAATGGCGGTCGGGGCTGCACCTAAAGCACCGATACTAAGGGAAACTGGACGGGAGGAAGATGAGCCATACCTGCAGAGCTTGATGAGTCGCTTGCCGGTTCTGTTCTTCAGGGACCGTGGCCGATCCAAAATTTCAGCTGCCATCGCCGCCTTCCTTTTGTTCGTGAGGGAGATTCTGCAATCGACATGACAGGCAGGCCGGGTCACCTGGCCAGAGGCTAGTGGTGGTTCTGGAACCACAGTCGATGGTGGACGCATGCCCTACCTTGGCACTCTCTTCCTCTGCTCCGACGCCAGACTCGGCGTCTCTTCCTCTGCTCTGAGGCCCAGACTTGATGTATCTTTTTGCTGCGAAGCCCAGACTCGCCTACAACCACGTCTCAACGACAATGGACGAACTTCCGGGGAAGTCGGCAGGGGTAAGATACTTGTAGACTTGCAAATTTGCGATGCAATTTAGCTTTTTATAGCACGAATTCTTTGTGGAATCCGTATGGGGACATCCATGAATACGTATTGTAGTAGTTTTCCTACCCGGATTCGATCCAAAATGGATACGGCACACGGCGCTGGAGAAAAGGGAGCGAGAGGCGGCGGCGGCGCACGCAATACGTCGTACGTCCTCTCCTCAACCGAGAGTAAGTTTTGGCAACATATCTTTCGTTTTGGCAACCAAAAATTAGTAATAAGGGCTGACGAGCTTTTATTATTTTGGTTTCCTTTACACGTATGGGTCGGGCGGCCGGTTTCCCTTACTTTTAGTTTCCTTTAGACACGTACGTCTCTGGTTTCATATGTTCGTTAAACCGAACCAAACCCAAGACAGCTTTTATTATTTTTGGTTTCCTTTACACGTATGGGTCGGGCGTCCGGTTCGCTTACCTTAGTTTCCTTTACACACGTACGTTTCTGGTTTCCTATGTTCGTTAAACCGAACCAAACCCAAGACATACCTTACATCAATAAAAAAAACTCAAAACGGGACAAACTAAGCGGAACCAAACCAAAAATATCAAGTCCCTTTAGTAGTAGGTATAGATACCTTTCGGTCTAACGAGCGTCTCATCTCTACATACGTTCATGCATAACATAACATAACCGCCATAACATCAAGCTGCGGCTGTCGGACGCGCCGGAGCTGTGGCTGTAGGGGTCGCAGGAGACGCTACAACGAGGCGCCGGCTGTTGACGGGGCGCTGTTGTGGACTTCTAGCTCTTTTGGCTCCGGCTGGAGCGGTGAGATGGGGGCGGGCCATCATCGGAGAGGCGGTCGCCACCACGGCGGCCTTTGCCGCGGTTGGAGCTCGAGCTTCCACACGCAGTAACAAAAGCCGTCGGCTGGTTCTCTGTGATGACGCCTTCAAGGAGGAAGTGGTGTCAAGGACACACCATGTTATCCGAACCGGCCAGACCGGTCATAGGTTTTCACTCGGAAGCTACGAAACAAGGCTGTTAGGGTGCTCACTCTGGATCTTCCTACTCCTTGTAAAACCATTATTAGGTGGACCTCTTTGTCTGACCTTTCGGACCTCGCCTCCTTCTAGCCAACCTCGCCACTGGCCCTTCCGACCATCCCATCTCCCGTTTATTTGCACATATTCTGCAGGGGACAAAGAGGAAACGAAAACAATGTGGAGTAGCCGTGATGTAGTTTAGTCAAACACTCAAACTTGGGTGGAGGTGGTGTTCATACGAACAATGAGTTGAGAGACTTGAGGTTGTGACGAACACATCACATGCCAAATTATAGTAGGTACTGGTAGGCAATCTAAATGTGACAAACACTTCACATGCCAAATTAATCAACACGTCTAACTAATATGGGAGAAAGAAAATGCGACGAAGCACTGCTGTCCCCTGCATACAAGAGTTCACACCAGGTTATGTACACCTGACACCCAGGAATAACCATCAATTGGTTAAGGCATCTCTCGCTTGAGCAGAAGAAACAACTCCATGGACCATGGTACCCAGCAGCCTATTCATCCTGGCCGTCGCCATGGTCGTTACTGGCGGAGCACTTGTCGACCAGCTGGACGTAGGCACGTAGCCCCTGGCGCACCATTGGTGATGGAGGCGGGCATGAAAGTGCTGGTAATCCTCGCTGCCAAAAAAATTCTCACGGACAAGGAGTTGCATCATGAGGTCGTCGGGAAGTCGGCGCCTGCCACCACCGCTGCCGCTGGAGCGACCCCCCTTCTCATCAGCGGTGGTCGTGATCCCGGTGAACTCCGTCCCCAGCGTGGCGCGGCTTTGGTCTCCATCGATCAACACACGAACCAAGCCCTAGGCTAGCCTGCCTCAGGACCCAGCTGCTTTTATTCTTGTCCCCGAGATTCGGAATCGTAGGAGTCCACCTCTGTGGACCGGGCTCCCACTGGGCTAGGCTCTTCTCTATCTCTTCCAAATGGCAGCTTTTGTTTAAAAAAAACGCATGTGTGCAGGGAGTTATTACACTAGTAGAAAAAGTACTTAATATTCAGCCCTTTAGTCCCGGTTTGTAAATTAACCGGCACTAATGTGACCATTAGCGCCGGTTCGAACGGCTATGCATTAGTTCCGGTTTGTGTTGAACCTTTAGTACCGGTTCCTGTCACAAACCGGTACTAAAGGGGTGGTGGCAGGCTGGCGTCAGGCCGGGGGCCCATGAGTCCCTTTAGTCCTGGTTTGTGACACAAACCGGGACTGAAGGTCTAACATATAGTGCCGGTTTATGTCACAAACTGGGACAAAATGGGTCTAACCTTTAGTCCCGGTTGGAGACACGAACCGAAACTAAAGGGCAATTTTCAAACACTACCCCCCTTCCCCCTGAGTATCGCCATTTCAGTTTTGTAAAAAACAAATGAAAATGATAAACACTTCAAAAATTAAAATCTTCGAGATGTAGTTATGTTACTACATCTACTACTTAGGAAAATTAAAAAACTTAAATTTGAACATGTTTTGCAAAAAAGTGTTATGAAAAAGTAAAACGGCCATATCTTTTGCATACGATGTCGAAAAAAAATGTATAATATATCAAAAAAACCAGCACTAAAATCCGCATCGGATGGAGACTGCCTACAGCCTGTTTGCAAAATTTTAGAATCCTCAAATTCTCAAAGGAAAAAAAGATATGCTCAAATTTCTTTTTTTTTAATTTGGGTTGAATCCGGTCAAGTTGTGGTCACACTAATTATTCAAGAAATATTAGTGTTAATAAATAGTTATTTTAGGTTTTTTTTTACTTTTGGTCAAATTGTGGTCAAACTTCTTATTCAAGATATATTTCTGTTACTAAATAATAATTATTTTTTAGAATAAGAGTTTCAAACTCAAACGGTGAAACATGTGACTTCATGCTCAAGCTAAATTCCCGAGGGTTAATAGGATTGACTGCTTATTATTGTTAGGTAAACAACAAGTGTACACTTAGAAACTAGGGGGAATAGAACTCAGAAGTTAAGCGTGCTCAGGCTGGAGTAGTGAGAGGATGGGTGACCGACCAGGAAGTTAGACGATTTGAAATGATGAGGGGTAATTAGAGCAATGATGAGTGGTGATTAGAGACTAAATCGTCAAATAATTTAGAAAATTGAAAATCAGAAGATTTTTTTTTAAAAAACCAAACCTTTAGTACCGGTTGGTGTTACCAACCGGTACTAAAGGTCCCCCAGACCACTGCGCTGGCTCATGCCACGTGGTGGGCCTTTGGCCAGTCCCCACCCTTTAGTGCCGGTTACAGAACCGGCACTAAACGGCCTTACGAATCAGAGCTATAGCCCGGTTCTGCACTAGTGTTATCCTAAGAAAAGGAATTAATATTTTGTAACCCCTTACGTGGCTAAATAAAACAAGAAACTTGTAAACTTTATTTATCACAGTACATGCTCAAACAGTTACCCCTATGAACGCGCGCGCAAACACACCCTACCCCTATGAGCACCTTGGAGAGACTGAGCCAACATATCATCTTGAGATTTTATGAAGTCACCGTAGGAGCCTCGCAGTCGACGAGAACGTCTTCTCCCAGTGAATAGGGTTCGGCTCATCTGCAGTCATGTTATTACTGCACCGGTACAGTTGCTTGCACAATCTACCGTTTAATCTAATCGGAAGGCTCTCATTTCTTCTCATCTGTCCCTGTCAAAGCATCGTCTTCTTCCTTCCGCCGACCCCGCCTCCGACCCTCCACCTCCTTGATCAGCTTATCGTGCACACAAGTGCTGCTCCCGCCGGCCGCCAAGCCCGCCTTCGTCCACGCCAGCACCGGTGGCTACAACATCCGGAGCTGCTTACTTATCAACGGCGTGCAGCAGCTGCCTCATGGAGCTCTCGCCGTCTGCTGCAGCAGCTAGCTGCGCTAATTATTACGCCATAATGGCTAAGTACAAAGCTGATACAACATCATAGAGATCCGAATGCCTGACTGTATCTGTAAGTACAGCGTGCAGGCATATGTTTACCCCTAGAAAATCAGAGGAGGACGTAGTACTACATAACTCGTCGAGTTCTTTGATTCGTTCGGTGGTCGGTGAGTGTCGGTGGACAGCAAGAACGGCCGTACCACTAGTGTAAGGTTGCCCTTCTGCTGGTCGAGGACGGAGGCTTGCTTTTTAGAGCCGGGGAGAAGGAGACCGCGACAGCCAGCGCCACGAGCAGCAGGGCGACCTGGAGGCTCCTCCCGCCGATTTCTACGAGGAACACGACGACGGCGATATTCCGGAGCAGCACGAGCGACCTCGACTTGCAGGAAAGTATCAGCCGGACGAGGGGACAAGCACGCCTAGGACGCCACACTTACCTTGAACGACTCAATCAACCAGTGCCATGCCCTCCACGGTTGGTGCCCCAAGAAATACTGGCCGCATCAGGCCTCCGATGGCGACCGACGAGGACGAAGCAGTGCGGCTCACGCTAATAGGTTTTCCTTTCCATTTATTAACAAGATTTTGGAGGAGGAAGGAGAACCATCAGATTATAATGGATGGTAGATATTAAAGCTACAGTACCCGTACAGTGATAGTTCAACTGCAGAGGAGCCGAACCCCAGTGAATACGCATCGCCGGAAGTTCTGAAATAAATACAAGATAAATGCGAGCATAAGAACTTGAACCGAGGTGGGCATAGGATGCGACTGTCCATGTAACTATTAAACCACAGGATGATCCGCAAGAAACGTATAACCTTAACAACATGCAATCAGTAAAATAAAGAGGTTTAGCATGTATGTATGACTAAACCAATAATTTTTTGAGGGAATGATGATGAAATAATATTAATAGTCCGATGTCGTGGCCTGTGAATCTGGCCATGTGGCGCTACAAGTTTCTCTTCAAGAAGCACCTTGAGGAGTGCTTTGACAAGTATCTCAGCTCGAAGATGTGGAGGCTGGTAAGGCGAAGATCATGGCGGGCGCATTCCTGTCGGACGAGATCGTCGCGGCTGCCTACCATGAGAACGACAAAGTGTCTGACCTGCTATCATGCCGCATGGTGGACGACCTCCACTCCAATGGTTCCCTTCGCAACTGCATCTCGGTCTGAGACATGTCGGGAGCTTCAATGACACCCGCATGGACGTCTGCATCATATAAGGACTTGTACTATGATCTTTATGGTATAAACGAGAAACGTACTATCAGGCCAAAAAACCAGTGTACCCAACTTAAAAAAAAATGAACTTCTGAGGCAGCCGAAGAGTGCACGTTGGTAATAGCATCGGACTCCAATCAAGTTATAAATGGCATATAGAAAAACAACGGTGGTGTTTATGAAGCAATCATCAGTGAAATTAGACATAGAGCTTCTTTTTATAAACTGTAATTTAATGTTTGAGGGTAGAGCCTCTAATGGTCACCCCTTTTTCCACGTAGACAAGGTAGCCTTTTATTGCTTGTTGATAATTATATTTATAATTACAACAGAGCAAGGAGGCAAATGATTCACAAAAATTAAAGTGCAAGAGCTGAATGCACCTTCCTGGTGCTTACATATAGTAGCTTAAAAGTTACTAACTAGGAAGTGAAGTCGGCCTGCACTGGTGGCGGCACGTGGTAGTGAGGTGGCACGTAATACAGCGGTGGTGTCGCTGGCGGGGGACAGTGGCGAGGATGGGCTTGCACTGGTGGCAGCGACATGGACGAGGACTTCAGGCTTGATGGTAAGGGGTCCGCCGGGATTGGTGGAGAGAAACTTCCTACTTTGCCTTCTGTCCTCGCGGAATTCATGCCACCTGCTGAATAAGCGGAGTTTATTGGACATGCAGCAGCAACGCTACCATCGCCGTCACGACGAACTGTCTCGCCATGTTTGTTAGGTGCGAGCAACCAGCCCACTGTTGCAGGATGATCAATCTGGATCTCCTAACGGCCTTCTATATATCATAGAGGTTGACGCATGCGTATCAAGTCAATTAGTAATATAATTATGAATCGAACGATTGAGCTTGATTGGGTTGGATTTGAGTAATAATTTCCCTCCTGATTTTTGATTCCTTCATCGTTCAGATTTGCCAATCGTCAGACAGATCAGCGCAATCATATTTATTCGTTAGTACATTTAGATCCATTTGTTACGGCTACACATGGAAGGGGGTAATGTGCCGAACATTTAGGCTCAGCCTGTGGACACTCCACTAATGCACCGTGCTAAAATCCTTTTTCCGGATCTCCTTCTCCAAAACCTGAATAAAATTTTATATTTTGAAAGATATTAGCTTCAATCACTTCATATAAAAATAGTGAAAATTTTTAAAATGGACGAAAAAGGGCATAATATAAGGTTTTTAACCCACAACTTCACAAAATATACAGTGTGCTAACGAGTACGACACAGATCTAATTTATTTCATGAAATATTTTGGACTATTTTTTAGTGTCACGTTTTTCTGTGACCTGGCGATATTTTCAATATGAATCACACCAGTTAGAGGCATCAATCAAGTTAATTAGGAATAGAATAGTTTCCTTTTAGTCGAGCACGCTGCTAATGATAGGAATATACTATCTTATATCTTATTTTTACTAATCGGAAGCAACATATGAGACTCCATGTTAATCATAGAGATACAACAATAATAACATTTGAATTGGTTAATATACGATTAGTAGGATTAAAAGAAATCTAGAAGTTTCACATAGCAGTGTTATGATTGTCCCAAAATACAAACATAGCAGTCCTATTAGGTCACAGTACATAATGCACAACTTCCAAACGTCTGTCTTGATAGGTTACTGAGAGCAGACCAATAATTGTTGGTTAGAAACAACAACCCATTTAGGTCAAATTCCTGCTGTTTGTGCTCATCCCACACACAGCTGTAAAAATTCTTCAATTAATGGCCTAGGTACACATCAATGTCGTTGCCGGGTTTCTTAGGGACTTGGATAAGAACTTGCATCATAATGAACTTCCGCTTCATGCACAGCCAAGGAGGAAGTTTATAGATACATATAGTCACAGGTCAGGTGCTGTGATTGCTCTTCTGGTCCCCAAAAGGATTAATGCCATCCACGCTTAAATCAAACCATATGTTCCTTGCATCACTGCAAATTCCTCCCAGTACATTCTCTCGATTTTTCTCCACTTCGACTCGTCAATAGGTGCTCTCAACTTCTCGTCTTTCTTACGGTCCTCTCTGTGCCATCGCATCAACTTGGCATGCTCTTTGTTTCTGAACAAACGTTTCAACCATGGTATTATAGGAGCATACCACATCACTTTGGCAGGAACCCTCTTCCTGGGGCGCTTGCCATCAACATCACCAGGGTCATCTCGTCTGATCTTATACCACAATGCACCGCACACCGGGCATGCGTTCAAATCCTCGTACGCACCGCGGTAGAGGATGCAGTCATTAGAGTATGCATGTATCTTCTGCACCTCCAATCCTAAAGGGCATACAACCTTCTTTGTTGCGTACGTATTGTCGGGCAATTCTTTATCCTTTCAAAGCTTCTTCTTCAATATTTTCAAGAGCTTCTCAAATCCGTTGTCAGGTACACCATTCTCTGTCTTCCACTTCAGCAATTCCAGTGTGGTACCGAGCTTTGTATTGCCATCGTCGCAATTGGGGTACAACCCTTTTTTGTGATCCTCTAACATGCGATTGAACTTTAGATTCTCCTTTACACTTTTGCACTGTCTCTTTTCATAAACAATGATCTGGCGAAGATCATCATCGGGCACATCGTTTGGTCCTCTTGATCTTCAGCTTCCCCCGTTGCAGCATCTTCAGCTTCCCCCGTTGCAGCATCATCGTATTCAGGGGGCACATAGTTGTCATCATCTTCTTCTTCTTTACTGTCTTCCATCATAACCCCTCTTTCTCCGTGCTAGGTCCAAACATTTAGTGTGGCATGAAACACTTATAAAGAAGGTGGGTGTGAAGGGTTTTCGAGTCAGAGTAAGACCTTGTATTTTCCCACATATAGGGCATGGACAACACATAAAACCATTCTGCTTGTTTGCCTCAGCCACTGCGAGAAAATTATTCACGCCCTTAATGTGCTCGGAGGTGCGTCTGTCATCGTAAATCCATTGCCGGTTCATCTGCGTACATCATGAATAGATAAGTGACCAAATTAATAGAAGTTCATCATCACATTAAAACCAAAGTACATACATAGTTTTCATTGAACAACATATAGCTCTCCAGAGCATCTAATTAAACCAAACATTGAAACTATGTAAAATATTTCAATGCATCAACAAATGCGATCATAACCGCAACCAAGGTAACGATTGATCCAACGACATAATGATACCAAACCTCAGTATGAATGTCATATTTTCTAATCTTTCTAATCTTCAAGCGCATTGCATCCATCTTGATCTTGTGTTCATCGACGACATCCGCAACATGCAACTCCAATATCATCTTCTTCTCCTCAATTTTATTCAATTTTTCCTACAAGTAATTGTTTTCTTCTTCAACTAAATTTAACCTCTCGACAATAGGGTCGGTTGGAATTTCCGGTTCACATACCTCCTAGATAAAAAAAATATGTCACGTTGCTCGGCATAATTATCATAAACACTAAATTAATAGTTATAAAAGACAATATATATACCACATCTGAATCATAGACAGGACGAGGGCCGACGGAGGCGGATACCAAAACCATCGAACTATATAATAACAAACAATAATAAGTAACAAAACTACACAAGTATCTATCTAAATCATACAAGTAAGAACATTTTTCATTTAGAAAGAAGATAAGATCAAGGGGCTCACCATGATGGTGCCGGTGAAGAGATGCGCGGGCGATCAATAGCGGTGAGGACGGGGACGGGACAGGGCAGACCGCCAAACCTGGACAAATCTCGAGGAAAATGGAGCTTGAGCCTCGACAAGAGAATGCTTAAGTGTGGCTCGGGCATTTCATCGAACACCTCATGTGCATAGGATGTGAGCTAGAGCACCACAAAGGTCTCCAATGGCCGGCCAGAAAAACAGAGCAGTGGAGTGCTCTGCTCGCGGGCGAGGGGGTATATATAGGCATCTCATTGGTCCCATTTCATGGTTGGAACAAGGACGAAAGGACATCCTTTGGTCCCGATTGCAGCCAAGAACCGGGACCAATGTTTGTGGGCCTAGAGCGAGGCCCATTGGTCCCTGTTCGTGTTTGGAAACGGGACCAAAGGGGCCAGACACTAGTAGAAAGGGGGCAAAGGTCCAGGCCGGGTCAGCCCATTAGTCCCGGTTCAATCCAGAACCGGGACCCATGGAGGCATTGGACCCGGTTGGTGAGCCCCGGGGGCCGGCCGGGCCACATGGGCCATTGGTCCCGGTTCGCCTGGACCTTTTGGTCCCGGTTGGTGGGACGAACCGGGACCAATGGGCCTCTCTACTGGCCCACCACCATTGGTCCCGGTTGGTGGCTTGAACCGGGACCAAAGGCTACCCTTTAGTCCCGGTTCATGCCACCAACCGGGACCAATGAGGTGCCTATATATACCCCCTCGCGTGAGAGCAGAGCACACTGCTCTATTTTTTCTGGCCGCCGAGGGGGAGAGGGCTTGGTGGTGCTCTATCTCACCTCCTATGCACACTAGGTGTTTGATGGAATGCCCGAGCCACACTACTTAAGCTTTCTCCTCTCCAAGCCTGACCTCCAAGCTCCATTTTCCTCAATATTTGTCTAGGTTTAGCGGTCTGTCACCCCCCGTCCCCGTCTTCACCGCCATCGATCACCCGCCGATCTCATCGTCGACACCACCGTGGTGAGCCTCTTGTTCTTATCTTCTTTCTGAAAGGAAAAATATTCTTACTTGTATGTTTAGATAGATACTTGTATTATTTTCTTACTTTTATTATTGCATCTTATATAGTGCGATGGTTTTGGTATCCGCCCCCGTCAGCCCTCGTCCTATCTATGATTCGGATGTGGTATATATTATCTTTTCATAACTATTTGGTTCATTTATTGTTTATAACAATTATGCCGACTAATGTGACATAGATTTTATTTATCTAGGAGGTTGTTGAACCGGAAATTCCAATCGACCCTATTGTCGAGAGGTTAAATTTAGTTGAAGAAGAAAACAATTTCTTGAAGGAAAAAATAAGAAAAATTGAGGAGGAGAAGATGGTATTGGAGTTGCATGTTGCGGATGTCGTCGATGATCACAAGATCAAGATGGATGCAATGCACTTGAAGATTAGAAAGATAAGAAAATATGCCATTCATACCGAGGCTTGGTATCATTATGTCGTTGGATCAGTTGTTACCTTGGTTGCGATTATGATCGCATTTGTTTTCGCATTGAAATGTTTTACATAGTTTCAATGTATGGTTTAATTAGATGCTCTGCAAAGCTTTATGTTGTTAGATGAGAACTATGTATGTACTTTGGTTTTAATGTGATGTTGAACTTCTATTAATTTGATCACTTAATTATCTATTCATAATGTTCTGTAATGATTTTTGACACACTTAATTATATATAATGCAAGCGGATGAACCAACAATGGATGTACCGTGACAGACGCACCTCCGAGTATATTAAGGGCGTGCATGATTTTCTCGAAGTGGTTGAGGCAAACAAGCAGAATGGTTTTATGTGTTGTCCATGCCCTATATGTGGGAATACGAAGTCTTACTCTGACCGGAAAATCCTTCACACCCACCTGCTTTACAAGGGTTTCATGCCATACTATAATGTTTGGACGAGGCACGGAGAAATAGGGGTTATGATGAAAGACGGTGAAGAAGAAGAGTACGATGACAACTATGTGCCCCCTGAATACGGTGATGCTACTGAACATCAAGAGGAACTAGACGATGTGCACGATGATGCTGCAACGGGCGAAGCTGCTGAAGATCAAGAGGAACCAGACGATGTGCCCGATGATGATGATCTCCGCCGGGTCATTGTCAATGCAAGGACGCAATGCGAAAGTCAAAAGGAGAAGCTGAAGTTCGATCGCATGTTAGAGGATCACAAAAAAGGGTTGTACCCCAATTGCGAAGATGGCAACACAAAGCTCGGTACCGTACTAGAATTGCTGCAGTGGAAGGCAGATAATGCTGTGCCTGACGAAGGATTTGAGAAGCTACTGAAAATATTGAAGAAGAAGATTCCAAAGGATAACGAATTGCCCGACAGTACATACGCAACAAAGAAGGTCGTATGCCCACCAGGATTGGAGGTGCAGAAGATACATGCATGCCCTAATGACTGCATCCTCTACCGTGGTGCGTACAAGGATCTGAACGCATGCCCGGTATGCGGTGCATTACGGTATAAGATCAGACGAGATGACCCTGGTGATGTTGACG
>NW_025229764.1:9313-19375 GCF_018294505.1 Triticum aestivum | reverse complement strand
CTTGAGGTATCAAAACCTCCAAGACAGTGCAGACACTAACGAGGTTAGTATCGATGACCCATCAAGCAGCATCTTGTATATATCCATTCCTTTCAAGCGTTCTCGAAAAAAAATTGAGAAGCATGACATGGCCATGCACCTCGAGTCAGATGGTGCCTTGGAAAGCTTAGAACTTGCTGTTGCTAACATGGCAGAATTTGTTGTCCTTCTGAGTGGATGTGAGCGCATGTCTCGTAGGCCATATGATGTTTATCTTTACACCAACAACTTCATGTTCAGCCGACATGCTGAAAAGCAAAAACTATTGAGCTTCTTGTTGGAGCACAACAATCCTCCTGGTGATCATGCACCGACAGTTCTTCCAATCATAGGTGGTTTCGGAGTTGGAAAGAAAACATTGGTTGCTCATGTGTATGCAGATGAAAGGGTTCGCTCACGCTTCTCCTCTACATTGCACTTGAATGGAGACAACCTCTTGACAATACTGGACCATGGAGGGGCCATGTTTGACATGATGTTGGTAGTTATAGAGTTTTCTTCTGATATAAGTGACGACGAATGGAAAAAGTTTCACTTGTTTCTCGTAAGAATGAGTAGAGGAAGCAAGATCATCATCGTAAGTAAACTGAAAAGATTAGCCCGTTTTGGATCAGTGCAACCTATTTTCCTAAGTGTTTTGTCTTATGATGAGTTGAGGTATCTTTTTAAGACCCTAGCATTCGGGAGTGTAGACCCTGCAGAACATCCACAACTAGTATAATTAACAGATGAGTTTGCCAAGGAGTTATATGGTAAGCAAGGTTCACTTGTAGCAGTAAATACGTTCGCCCAGGTGTTGAGAATGAACCTCACTGTTCAGTTTTGGCGTTGCATATTTGGTAAGGGGATAAGACATGTTGAAAGAAACCTCTCCATATATGGTGAGCACCCAAGCAAGCTTAAAGAACAAGGCCTTCCAGTCGACATAACGGACTTTGCTTTGCATCCACTTACCATGACAAGTTATACAAGTAATGTTCCAATCAAGGAGGAATCACCAAGTGTGACATTTGGAGAGCTTCTAGCAGATCCTAGTGTTAGGCCAGAAGGAGAGTTCACTCTAATTGAATATGAATCAAGGATCCCCCCTCATAAATCATTTGTTCATTTTGTTACAAGTCGAGCTCAGGATACACATGAAGGAAGTAGTAGTACCTTGCCAGGGAGGAAGCGACGGGGTGGGCCAATCTAATTATTATTTTTGAACTTGTGTAATGTATGTAACTCTTTTTGTATTTTTATAAACAGATGTGTTCATGTATTATACTGAACAAAATGAATTACAGATCTCAATCAATGTACTGTAAATTTGTATTAAGTATTTGTTATGAGTGGGGGGATCCTGAATAAAGGGCAGACCCCAAGTATTTTATAGCATGGACAAGGGGAAAACAGAAGGAAAATTTGTGTCTTTTATCAGATCCAACAATCCACCGCCTGCTAATCGAGCAACAATACTACGTGTGTGTAAACTCCATGGTGCCATTCCATCTAATCGAGCAACGAAAACGCTGCATATAAAAGAGCAAAGCAACGGAGCTCTGATTTATCCTGTGCCGTGGCGTGGAAGTGGATGTGGACGCCACAAAAATCAGATGAGATCAGACTACGGTTCTGGTAGGCGCCGGGAAAATCAGAGCCTCCCACAAAATCAGCACTAATGTTTTTGCAAAAAAAAACTTAGATCGAAACAGGTTTAGAACTGAAACCACCCACGAATCTATTTCGGGGAGCACCGGGGCGTCGCTCTGCATCCAGCACTGGCGGGGGAGCCTCGCCGACGGCGTGCTCGCAGTCGACCCAGCCAGGCGCCTCCCTCACCTCGCTTGAAGCCAACGACCACCATGGGCCCACCGTGGCTGGGCGGCGGTGCGGCTCGCCGGTGGCCGCCATGGCGGTTTGGGGATTGGGGGAAAGAATTCATCGCTGGTGGACACTGACCACTGGGCCCACGGGAAAGCGGAAGCGGTTCGGCTACGCCAATGGTACAACAAGTTGGGCTGAAATGTCTCTCAGCTGAGAAAGAAAATGGACTCTAGCTTAGGTTCAATAATCCTTTCCTGCTGGTCCGGGACTTTTTGGGCTGGGCACTAGGAACCTGCAAACAAAATCCAAACCCAAGCAGAGCAACTACCTAATGGTTACCGTCCCCTCAAGAAACAAACTAACGGTTACCAGCTACCACCTGCGGAGGCTCCCGCAAGGGTCACTTTTTGGCCTGAGAGCGTTTGACGTTCATAAAAAAGACAACGGGCGACATTGATAAACCAGTGAAGATGGGGTAGTATTTGACCAAAAGCTACCACAATTGGGGTCGACATCCCACCGAACTACACCTTTAAATGATTTTCTGCCTAAAACTATCACTTTTTTCTTTTTTTTTCTGCCTAAAAACTACCGAAAATGATTGATGGCCGTTTTAGATGATTTAACCATGTTTATGACGAGTGGGATCTGACGAAGCTATGTACCTAGGGTAGGGCCATGGACCTGTCCGAGATACCCTCCCCAAGGACATCCTTAGAAGAAATCATCTTTCAATCAGCTCAGAAGTGTTTCACTAGACAAGCTCGAAGACACTCGACCATGAAGACTATCACTCGACCATGAAGCTAACCACTCGACCAGGAGATCTAAAGTCATTCCGCACGCTAACGGTCGGTCATTAAGTAGCTTTTATGGTCATCATAGCACTTTATTTGTGGCGTTACCAGTAACGCCCGACCTTAGTGTACCTTAAACCCTGCATAACTGAGGGCCGGAGGGGTCTGGTGAACTTAAACCCTGCATAAGCCACCCCCTCCTCAGTGTAAAGGGTTCGCACCCCTGTAATTCATACATACATAATCCAGTCGACCGCCTCCGGGCTCCGAGACGTAGGGCTGTTACTTCCTCCGAGAAGGGCCTGAACTCGTAAATCTCGTGTGTCTACAACTACTCCATAGCTAGGATCTTGCCTCTCCATTCCTACCCCCTACACTACTGTCAGACTTAAAACCACGACAGTTGGCGCCCACCGTGGGGCAGGTGCCTTAGCGACTTGTTGGAGAAGTTGTGATTTTTCCGATCCCCTTCATCATGGTTTCAGGCGGAGTTTTGGTGGAGGGCCGCGAGATCCGTCTCGGCGCGCTCACGTTCATCGCCGACGACTCCGCTTGGCTTCAGGAGGCTCCGCTCGACGTCAACGCGCTCCCTGTCCGCGGGGCAACGCACTTTCGCGCATGCGTCCGCGGCGTCCTCTTGCGGCAACCGTCGACCCAGTATCGGTCGCCCCCTGTGTCATCCTCCCTCCCTGTTTCCCGCCGGCGCAAGCGCTCCGGTCGGTCGAGGCTTCAGCGGTGGGTGAGACACGCGGTGGCTCGCCAGTCGGCCACCCCCCAAGTCGTGGCGATCGAGCCCGACGAATCTCTCTACGGCCTGTTCGACTGGCTCCGCAGAGACTGCATCCGAGTGCGACAGCAGTGATCCAGCGGCGGAGGTTCTGATGGTCGATGGAGCACGCAGTCCTCCTGGCTTTCCCCGCACCGACGAAGGCGACGGCGGAGGCGATCCGTCGCATGCCCATGAAGAGTATCTCCCCGATCCCCTCACTTTGCTGCAGAGGGAAGAACTTCGTCATCGGAACATGGATGCGCTGCACACTCCTATCGTTGGAGAAACCCCCGAGGCCCGTGCCTTAAAGGACGCGCGCTTGGCCAACTTGGCTGAGCGCACTCGACTGGAGAACCTCCAGCGAGTACTCGACGAGCGTGCGCGACAACGGGTTCCAGAATCCAGTCGACGTCAGCTCTTTCCGCCACCGACTCGGATATATCGAGCTCCGATTCAGAATTTAGCAGCTGCAGCCCGTATAGCAGAGTCGATTCAGCCTTCTCAGTCAGAGGTTGGCAGAGGCTTGTTACAGATCAGAGCATTACTCTGGGCGGCAGGAGATCAGAATTCAGCTGTATCACAGTCGCGGAATAGGATCCACAGCAGATCTGTCACTGCAGATACAGTCCAGTCAGCCCACAGCCCAAGATCGCCCCTGAGGCGTGAGGGACGTGGGGACCGGCGTGATCAGTACAGGAACCGTGAGCAGTATGATCACCGACTCGATCGTGATGATCGACGTCGAGTGCCCACCCCTCCCCCAAGGAGTGGATCGTATGTGCCTCGACAACAGGATGACGGATGCCCTCACAGTGTTGGGCGAAGGATTCCAGTCGACCCAGGGAACCAGGCTTTGATGCGAGATCCATTCTCGTTCAGGGTTTAGTCGACAGGAACAGAGCTCACCGAGAAGGTCATGACAGAGATGTACCCACCAGCAGCAGAGTACACCTCTCAGGACTAGAGTGCTTCAGCAGAGCCATCAGGGCCGCGGTGATTCCTCCCAACTTCAGGTTGGCGACTGGAGTCGGTAAGTTCACTGGTGAGTCCAAGCCTGATACTTGGCTTGAGGACTACCGAGTGGCTGTTCAGATTGGCGGCGGCAACGATGAAGTGGCCATGAAACACCTACCTCTTATGTTGGAGGGCTCGGCCGGAGCATGGCTAAATCAGTTAGCACCCAGCAGCATTTACACTTGGGAAGATCTTGCCCGAGTGTTTGTCAGAACATTTGAAGGAACTTGCAAGCGACCAGCAGGGTTGACAGAGCTGCAATCTTGTGTGCAGAAGCCTAATGAAACTTTGAGGGCTTACATCCAGAGATGGATCACATTGCATCACACAGTAGAGAACATATCTGATCACCAAGCAGTCTGTGCCTTCAAGGAAGGCGTTAAGTACAAAGAACTGAACCTGAAATTCGGTCAAACCGGAGACATGTCTCTGAGTCGAATGATGGAGATTGCCACCAAGTATGCCAATGGTGAAGAAGAGGATCGGCTCCGGAGTGGCAAGCACAAGTCAGTCGCCCACGAAACCATAGGAGGGAACTCCAGTCGGAAGCAGAAGCGGAAAGCCGAGCCAGCTGCTCCTGGAGAAGCCTTGGCCGTGACTCAAGGAAAGTTTAAGGGGAAGCCCAAAGGGCCTTGGAACCCTAAGAAGGTGAAAGACCAAGACGGAAATGATGTGTTGGATCTGCCATGCCACATTCACACAAAGAAAGATGAAGAGGGTAAACTCATTTACCCAAAACATAGCACTCGACAGTGTCGTCTCTTGATCCAGCAGTTCCAAGGGAAGCAGCCCAAAGATAAGGAAAAGGAGTCGGACAAAGTTGAGGACAAGGAAGATAGTGATGATGGATACCCCCAGGTCAATTCCACCCTGATGATTTTTTCTGATGTTGAAAGCAAAAGTCGATTGAAAGTTATCAACCGAGAAGTGAATATGGTCGCTCCGGCGACACCTAGTTATTTGAAATGGTCTCAGACTGCCATCACATTCGACCAGTCCGATCACCCGACGCACATAGCCACCCCTGGGAGGCAAGCTTTGGTGGTCGACCCAGTTGTTGAAGGCACTCGACTGACCAAAGTTTTGATGGATAGAGGCAGTGGCCTGAATATACTGTATGCAGAGACATTGAAAGGGATGGCATTCCGATGTCCAGACTCAGTACCAGCAACGTGAGTTTCCATGGAGTCATTCCTGGAAAGAAGGCTGAGTCACTCAGCCAAATTGTTCTTGATGTGGTTTTCGGTGATTCCAAGAATTACCGCAAAGAAAAGTTGACGTTTGAAGTTGTAGATTTCCAGAGCGCTTATCACGCTATTTTGGGTAGGCCAGCTTATGCACGTTTCACGGCTCGACCATGTTATGTGTACCTCAAATTGAAGATGCCTGGTCCCAAAGGTGTGATCACTATTACTGGCAATCGGAAGAAGGCGGAAGAGTGCTTTCAGAAAGGCTCAAAGATCGCCGATGCTCAGATGGTAGTGGTAGAACTGTGGGAATACCAGAAAACTGCTGATCTGAGAGATTTGTTGCGAGCCAAGAAGCCCGCTACGGAATAAGCGTTTCAATCGTCCGGTAAGACAAAGCCGATTCACATTCACCCGACCGACCCCAATGTTGCTCTGACTCATATCTCAACAACACTCGACTCCAAATAGGAAGAAGCGCTCATCCAGTTCCTCCGTGAGAACTGGGACATCTTCGCATGGAAGCCTTCTGACATGCCAGGTGTTCCCAGGGGGCTGGCTGAGCACCGTCTACGAGTCGACCCAAAAGTGAAACCTGTCAAAGAACATCTTCGGCAGTCCGCCGTCCAGAAGAGAAATGCCATTGGTGAGGAGGTGGCTCGGCTCTTAGCAGCAGAGTTCATCCGAGAAATTTACCACTCTGAGTGGCTCGCCAATGTTGTCATGGTCCCCAAAAAGGACAAGTCGCTTCGCATGTGCATTGAATTCAAACATATCAATCGGGCCTACCCAAAAGATCATTTTCCTCTCCCCCGCATCGACCAGATAGTCGACTGGACAACGGGATGTGGGCGCCTGTCTTTTTTAGACGCCTATTCCGGTTACCATCAGATCCGTTTATATGGTCCCGACGAGATCAAAACAGCTTTCATCACTCCATTCGGGTGCTTCTGTTATGTTACCATGCCATTCGGCCTCAAAAATGCCGGAGCCACGTTCATGAGGATGATTCAGAAGTGTTTGCTCACTCAAATCAGTCGGAATGTGGAATCTTACATGGATGATATTGTGGTCAAGTCACAGAAAGGTTCCGACCTGCTAACTGACCTTGCTGAGACATTTGCCAACCTCAGGAGGTATGATATCAAGCTTAATCCATCAAAGTGCACATTCAGAGTTCCTGTCGGAAAGTTACTCGGTTTTCTCGTTTCCGAATGAGGAATCGACGCCAACCCAGAAAAAGTTGGTACTATACTCCGAATGAAGCGCCCTGTGCGCGTGCACGATGTCCAGAAGCTTACTGGTTGCTTGGCCGCTTTAAGTCGATTTATTTCTCATCTCGGTGAAAAGGCATTGCCTCTTTACCAACTGATGAAGAAGACAGACAAGTTCAAGTGGACTCCTGAAGCTGATGCAGCGTTTGCAGAGCTAAAGGCCCTGCTCTCCACCCAGCCGGTGCTTGCTGCCCCAATCAGCAAAGAGCCTTTACTGCTTTACATTGCAGCCACGGGACAAGTCGTTAGTTCAGTACTTATGGTCGAGCGGGAAGAAGAAGGAAAAGCCTTTAAAGTTCAGCGCCCGATATATTATGTTTCTGAAGTTTTGACCCCATCAAAGCAAAGATATCCTCATTATCAGAAGCTTGTATATGGGATTTATATGACCACGAAGAAGGTTGCACATTACTTCTCTGACCATTCCATTACAGTCGTCAGCGACGCTCCATTGTCAGAGATTCTGCACAACAGAGATGCAACTGGTCGAGTGGCAAAATGGGCGATTGAACTCCTTCCCCTAGATATCAAGTTTGAGGCAAAGAAAGCTATCAAGTCCCAAGCAATAGCAGATTTCGTCGCCGAGTGGATTGAACAGCAACTGCCGACTCAAGTTCAATCGGAGCACTGGACCATGTTCTTCGACGGTTCTAAGATGCTGAATGGTTCCGGTGCTGAGGTAGTATTGCTTTCCCCCCGAGGAGATAAGCTCGGATATGTTCTCCAAATCCACTTTGATCCCTCCAATAACGAAGCAGAATATGAAGCACTTCTGTATGGGTTGCGCATGGCCATTTCACTCGGCATCCGTCGCCTCATGGTCTATGGCAACTCAGATTTGGTGGTTAATCAAGTGATGATGGAGTGAGACGTCAGAAGTCCAGCCATGACTGATTATTGCAATGCAGTGAGAAAGCTAGAGAAGAAATTCGAGGGGTTAGAGCTGCATCATATACCCCGACTGAAAAATCAAGCAGCTGATGATTTGGCAAAAATAGGTTCCAAGAGAGAAGCCATTCCCAGCAATGTGTTTCTGGAACACATCCACACACTATCAGTTCAAGAGGATCCTTTCACCGAAGAAGCCCCGCAGCCAAAAAGTGCCACGGATCCGACTGAAGTTGAAGTTCCAGCAGTGGTCAACCTGATCATGAAAGTTTTGGTCATCACTCCCAACTAGACAGTGCCGTACATCGCGTACATCCTAAGGAAAGAACTCCCAGAGAATGAAGAAGAGGCTCGATAGATCGTCCATCGATCCAAGGCCTTTACTGTGATAATCGGACAATTGTACAGGGAAAGCGCGACTGGAGTCGGTTAGAAATGTATAACACCAGAAGAAGGTCAAATAATTCTTAACGATATCCACTCGGGGACCTGTGGCCATGATGCGTCCTCTCGGACCATTGTGGCTAAAGCATACCGAGCATGATTTTACTGGCCAAAAGCAAATGAAATGGCAAAGGAGATAGTCGACAAATGTGAAGGATGTCAGTTCTATTCCAATATGTCACACAAACCCGCCTCAGCCTTGAAGACCAGTCCACTCGTCTGGCCCTTCGCTGTTTAGGGATTGGATATGGTTGGACCGCTGAGAACTGGCAGGAGCGGCTTCACCCATGTGCTGGTGGCAGTCGACAAGTTCACTAAATGGATTGAAGCTAAGCCTATCAAGAATCTTGATGCCTGCACTGCTATCAGTTTCATCAGAGAGTTGATATTCAGATATGGAGTTCCGCATAGCATCATCACTGACAATGGGTCAAACTTCGATTCCGACAAGTTTAGAGCTTTTTGCGCCTCTCAAGGCACACGAGTCGACTACGCTTCAGTCGCTCACCCCTAGTCGAATGGACAAGCGGAAATAGCAAATGGTCTAATTCTCAAAGGGCTAAAACCTCGACTGATGCGCGATCTCAAGCATGCAGCAGGCGCATGGGTCGACGAACTTCCGTCAGTTCTTTGGGGATTGAGGACCACCCCTAATTGGTCGACTGGACGAACTCCATTCTTTATGGTCTATGGAGCTGAAGCAGTTTTGCCGAGTGACTTGCTTCACAATGCTCCCCGAGTCGAACTCTACACTGAAGATGAAGCAGAACAAGCCCGACAGGACGCAGTCGACCTCCTAGAAGAGGAAAGAAACATGGCCATGATCCGATCGACCATCTACTAGCAGGACTTGCGTCGATTCCATGCTAGAAATGTGAAGAGTCGAGCCTTCCAAGAAGGGGACTTGGTTCTCCGAGTGGATCAATAGAAACCACACAAGCTCGCCCCTACTTGGGAAGGTCCCTTCATCGTCACCAGAGTTCTCCACAATGGAGCGTACCATCTTTACAACGTCGATCGCCAGATTGATGAGCCACGAGCTTGGAACGCGGAGCTGCTCTGCCCCTTTTATACTTAAGTACTCACTCGGATGAGATGTAATAAGACATACCTCTGTAGTTTGTTTATCAAAGACAAAAGTGTTATAATTTTCCCAGTGATTGTTGTTGCTTTTGTTTACATGAGAAATCCCCCAGTGGGTAGCTTAGCTGCGAATCCGTTTCGCCTAAGTTTGTAAAAAAAATTCCTACCGAGTGGTGAGCAAGCTTCTCACTCGGAGGCTTAGCTGCGAATCCGCTTCGCCTAAGTATTTAAAAATCCTACCGAGTGGTGAGCCAGTCTCCCACTCGGGGGCTTAGCTGCAGTCCAGTACTCGCCTAAGTTTAAAAAATCCTACCGAGTGGTGAGCCAGTCTCCCACTCGGGGGCTTAGCTGCAGTCCAGTACTCGCCTAAGTTTAAAAAATCCTACCGAGTGGTGAGCCAGTCTCCCACTCGGGGGCTTAGCTGCAGTCCAAGTACTCGCCTAAGTATTTAAAATCCTACCGAGTGAGGAGCAATCCTCCCACTCGGGGGCTTAGCTGCAGTCCAAGTACTCGCCTAAGTATTTAAAATTCTACCGAGTGGCGAGCCAGTCTCCCACTCGGGGGCTTAGCTGCAGTCCAAGTACTCGCCTAAGTATTTAAAATCCTACCGAGTGAGGAGCAATCCTCCCACTCGGGGGCTTAGTTGCAGTCCAAGTAATCGCCTAAGTATTTAAAATTCTACCGAGTGGAGAGAAATCCTCCCACTCGGGGGCTTAGCTGCAGTCCAAGTACTCGCCTAAGTATAAAAAATTCTACCGAGT
>NW_025229764.1:7501-8902 GCF_018294505.1 Triticum aestivum | reverse complement strand
TTCCACTCGGGGGCTTAGCTGCAATCCAAGTACTCGCCTAAGTATTTAAAATCCTACCTAGTGGAGAGCAATCCTCCCACTCGGGGGCTTAGCTGCAGTGCAGTACTCGCCTAAGTATTTAAAATCCTACTGAGTGGAGAGCAATCCTCCCACTTGGGGGCTTAGCTGCAGTCCAAGTACTCGCCTAAGTGTTTAAAATCCTACCGAGTGGAGAGCAATCCTCCCACTCGGAGGCTTAGCTATAGTCCAGTACTCGCCTAAGTACTTAGAAATCCCACCGAGTGGAGAGCGATCCTCCCACTCGAGGGCTTAGCTGCAGTCCAAGTACTCGCCTAAGTATTTAAAATCCTACCGAGTGGAGAGCAATCCTCCCACTCGAAGGCTTAGCTGCAGTCCAGTACTCGCCTAAGTATGAAATCCATCCCGATTCGCAAGGACGACGAGGTGCAGGTCGACTGGATTTTCCACCTGAGAACTGCATCTCAAGCACAAAGTGTATTTCGAGTGAAGAACAGAGTTTGCTCGAAGGCAAATGCAAGCAAATTCAACGATAATCCAAGTTCAGATAAATCCTGAAGGCCCCAGACCGCAGATCAAAGTACTCGAGCATTCAGCCCGAAAGAGTTTAACAGTTACAAAATCCACTTGGCATTCCGAGGAAAATTTAAAGCGAAGCATAGAAGTTTTACTCCTCAGGTGGAGGGCTGGAGGGCGCGACAAACTGGTCCAAGTCAATCCCGTCAGCAATCCGAGTGGCAGCAGCAATGAAGGTCTCCATGAAAGACTGGAAGTTGTGCTTCTTGGTATTGGCAAATTGGATAGCCGCCAGCTTATCCTCTCGCGCCTCCTTGAAGTGAACACGAACCAAGGACAGAGCGACGTCAGCACGGCACCTGGCAGAAGATTTCTTCCATTCCTGTACTCGACCTGGAACTTCATTTAGTCGAGTCATTAGAGACTCGAGGTCATTTTGAAGCGTCACTCCTGGCCAGAGTGCTGTGTCGATTCGCGACGTCACAACCTTCAGTCGAGCAAGGTAGTCAACCACACCAGCAACACGGGACTCCAGTGAAGGAAATATGCCCTAGAGGCAATAATAAATTTATTATTTATTTCCTTATATCATGATAAAAGTTTATTATTCATGCTAGAATTGTATTAACCAGAAACATAATACATGTGTGAATACATAGACAAACAGCGTGTCACTAATATGCCCGTGCACAGGTATAGGGGTACAAAAATGCACCCCTCTTTTTGTACACCGACAGGAGCCCCCGGGCCTGGGCCACACATAAGCGCGACACGTTGTTGGGCCAGGCCCAAAACGGTGCGCGGGCAGGCGGGGCGGTTTTCACCGCGGTAAAACTTTTCGCGCATTGCGCTTCCCACGACCCGCGC
>NW_025229764.1:0-7303 GCF_018294505.1 Triticum aestivum | reverse complement strand
CGCGGCGTGGCGTGGAGGGGTGTGCGTGACGTGGGCGGCATGCGTGGGGTGATTTCCACACGCATGCGTCACATCGCAGTAAATGGGCAGCGCGCCCTGCAGCTTCCCCATAAAAAGGTATAACCGCGGGCGCACTGTTCCTTTTACCCTTCGCGCTGAAGGAAATATGCCCTAGATGCAACAATAAAGTTATTATTTATTTCCTTATATCATGATAAAAGTTTATTATTCATGCTAGAATTGTATTAACCGGAAACATAATACATGTGTGAATACATAGACAAACAAAGTGTCACTAGTATGCCTCTACTTGACTAGCTCGTTAATCAAAGATGGTTATGTTTCCTAACCATGGACAAAGAGTTGTCATTTGATTAACGGGATCACATCATTAGTTGAATGATCTGATTGACATGACCCATTCCATTAGCTTAGCACCCGATCGTTTAGTATGTTGCTATTGCTTTCTTCATGACTTATACATGTTCCTATGACTATGAGATTATGCAACTCCCGTTTGCTGAAGGAACACTTTGTGTGCTACCAAACGTCACAACGTAACTGGGTGATTATAAAGGAGCTCTACAGGTGTCTCCAAAGGTACATGTTGGGTTGGCGTATTTCGAAATTAGGATTTGTCACTCCGATTGTCGGAGAGGTATCTCTGGGCCCTCTCGGTAATGCACATCACTTAAGCCTTGCAAGCATTGCAACTAATGAGTTAGTTGCGGGATGATGTATTATGGAACGAGTAAAGAGACTTGCCGGTAACGAGATTGAACTAGGTATGGGATACCGACGATCGAATCTCGGGCAAGTAACATCCCGATGACAAAGGGAACAACGTATGTTGTTATGTGGTCTGACCGATAAAAGATCTTCGTAGAATATGTAGGAGCCAATATGAGCATCCAGGTTCCGCTATTGGTTATTAACCGGAGACGTGTCTCGGTCATGTCTACATTGTTCTCGAACCCGTAGGGTCCGCACGCTTAAGGTTTCGATGACAATTATATTATGAGTTTACGCATTTTTGATGTACCGAAGTTTGTTCGGAGTCCCAGATGTGATCACGGACATGACGAGGAGTCTCGAAATGGTCAATACATAAAGATTGATATATTGGAAGCCTATATTTGGATATCGGAAGCGTTCCGGGTGAAATCGGGATTTTACCGGATTACCAGGAGGTTACCGGAACCCCCCGGGAGGTATATGGGCCTTAGTGGGCCTTAGTGGAAGAGAGGAGAGGTGGCCAGAGATGGGCCGTGCGCCCCTCCCCCCCCCCTTGGTCTGAATAGGACAAGGAGAGGGGGCCGGCCCCCCTTCCTCCTCTCTCTCCTCTTTTCCCCCCTCCGCGGATCCTATTCCAACTAGGAAAGGGGGGGTCCTACTCCCGGAAGGAGTAGGACTCCTCCTGGCGCGCCACCTCTTGGCCGGCCAGCCCCCCCTTTGAGCCTTTATATATGGAGGCACGGGGCACCCCTAGAGACACAAGTTGATCCACGTGATCATATTCTTAGCCGTGTGCGGTGCCCCCTTCCACCATAGTCCTCGATAATATTGTAGCAGTGCTTAGGCGAAGCCCTGCGACGGTAGTACATCAAGATCGTCACCACGCGGTCGTGCTGACGGAACTCTTCCCCGACACTTTGCTGGATCGGAGTGCAGGGATCGTCATCGAGATGAACGTGTGCTAGAACTCGGAGGTGCCGTAGTTTCGGTGCTTGATTGGTCGAGCCGTGGAGACGTACGACTACATCAACCAAGTTAACGCTTCCGTTGTCGATCTACAAGGGTACGTAGATCACACTCTCCCCCTCTCGTTGCTATGCATCACCATGATCTTGCGTGTGCGTAGGAAAATTTTGAAATTACTACGAAACCCAACAGTGGCATCCGAGCCTAGATTTTATGTGTTGATGTTATATGCACGAGTAGAACACAAGTGAGTTGTGGGCGATATAAGTCATACTGCTTACCAGCATGTCATACTTTGGTTCGGCGGTATTGTTGGACGAAGCGGCCCGGACCGACATTACGCGTACGCTTACGCGAGACCGGTTCTCCCGACGTGCTTTGCACAAAGGTGGCTAGCGGGTGACAGTTTCTCCAACTTTAGTTGAACCGAGTGTGGCTACGCCCGGTCCTTGCGAAGGTTAAAATAGCACCAACTTGACAAACTATCGTTGTGGTTTTGATGCGTAGGTAAGATTGGTTCTTGCTTAAGCCCGTAGCAGCCACGTAAAACTTGCAACAACGAAGTAGAGGACGTCTAACTTGTTTTTGCAGGGCATGTTGTGATGTGATATGGTCAAGACATGATGCTAAATTTTATTGTATGAGATGATCATGTTTTGTAACCGAGTTATCGGCAACTGGCAGGAGCCATATGGTTGTCGCTTTATTGTATGCAATGCAATCGCGCTGTAATGCTTTACTTTATCACTAAGCGGTAGCGATAGTCGTGGAAGCATAAGATTGGCAAGACGACAACGATGTTACGATGGAGATCAATATGTCGCGCCGGTGACAATGGTGATCACGACGGTGCTTCGGAGATGGAGATCACAAGCACAAGATGATGATGACCATATCATATCACTTATATTGATTGCATGTGATGTTTATCTTTTATGCATCTTATCCTGCTTTGATTGACGGTAGCATTATAAGATAATCTCTCACTAATTATCAAGAAGTGTTCTCCCTGAGTATGCACCGTTGCGAAAGTTCTTCGTGCTGAGACACCACGTGATGATCGGGTGTGATAGGCTATATGTTCAAATACAACGGGTGCAAAACAGTTGAACACGCGGAATACTCAGGTTATACTTGACGAGCCAAGCATATACAGATATGGCCTCGGAACACGGAGACCGAAAGGTCGAGCGTGAATCATATAGTAGATATGACCAACATAGCGATGTTCACCAATGAAACTACTCCATCTCACGTGATGATCGGACATGGTTTAGTTGATTTGGATCACGTAATCACTTAGAGGATTAGAGGGATGTCTATCTAAGTGGGAGTTCTTAAGTAATATGATTAAATTGAACTTAAATTTATCATGAACTTAGTCCTGGTAGTATTTTGCAAATTATGTTATAGATCAATAGCTCGCATTGTTGCTTCCCTGTGTTTATTTTGATATGTTCCTAGAGAAAAATTGTGTTGAAATATGTTAGTAGCAATGATGCGGATTGGATCCGTGATCTGAGGTTTATCCTCATTGCTGCACAGAAGAATTATGTCCTTGATGCACCGCTAGGTGACATACCTATTGCAGGAGCAGATGCAGACGTTATGAACGTTTGGCTAGATCAATATGATGACTACTTGATAGTTTAGTGCACCATACTTAAATGGCTTAGAATCAAGACTTCAAAGACGTTTTGAACGTCATGGACCATATGAGATGTTCCAGGAGTTGAAGTTAATATTTCAAGCAAAAACCCGAGTTGAGAGATATGAAGTCTCCAACAAGTTCTATAGCTAAAAGATGGAGGAGAATCGCTCAACTAGTGAGCATGTGCTCAGATTGTCTGGGTACTACAATCGCTTGAATTAAGTGGGAGTTAATCTTCTAGATAAGATAGTGATTGACAGAATTCTCTAGTCACCATCACCAAGTTAGTAGAACTTCGTGATGAACTATAATATGCAAGGGATAACGGAAACAACTCCCAAGCTCTTCGTGATGCTGAAATCAATGAAGGTAGAAATCAAGAAAAACATCAAGTGTTGATGGTTGACAAGACCACTAGTTTCAAGAAAAGGGAAAAGGAAAGAAGGGGAACTTCAAGAAGAACGGCAAGCAAGTTGCTGCTCAAGTGAAGAAGCCCAAGTCTGATCCTAAGCCTGAAACTAAGTGCTTCTACTGCAAAGGGACTGGTCACTGGAAGCAGAACTACCCCAAGTGATTGGCGGATAAGAAGGATGGCAAAGTGAACATAAGTATATTTGATATACATGTTATTGATGTGTACTTTACTAGTGTTTATAGCAACCCCTCAGTAATAGATACTAGTTCAGTTGCTAAGATTAGTAACTCGAAACGGGAGTTGCAGAATAAACAGAGACTAGTTAAGGGTGAAGTGATGATGTGTGTTGGAAGTGGTTCCAAGATTGATATGATCATCATCGCACACTCCCTATACTTTTGGGATTAGTGTTGAACCTAAATAAGTGTTATTTGGTGTTTGCGTTGAGCATGAATATGATTTGATCATGTTTATTGCAATACGGTTATTCATTTAAGTAAGAGAATAAATTGTTGTTCTGTTTACATGAATAAAACCTTATATGGTTACACACCCAATGAAAATAGTTCGTTGGATCTCGATCATAGTAATACACATAATCATAATTTTGAAACCAAAAGATGCAAAGTTAAAAATGATAGTGCAACTTATTTGTGGCACTACTGTTTAGGTCATATTGGTGTAAAGCGCATGAAGAAACTCCATGCTGATGGGCTTTTGGAATCACTTGATTATGAATCAGTTGATGCTTGCGAACCATGCCTCATGGGCAAGATGACTAAGACTCCATTCTTCGGAACAATGGAGCGAGCAACAAATTTGTTGGAAATCATACATACTGATGTATGTGGTCCGATGAATATTGAGACTCGCGACAGGTATCATTATTTTCTGATCTTCACAGATGATTTGAGCAGATATGAGTATATCTACTTGATGAAACATAAGTCTGAAACATTTGAAAAGTTCAAAGAATTTCAGAGTGAAGTGGAAAATCATCGTAACAAGAAAATAAAGTTTCTACGATCTGATCATGGAGAAGAGTATTTGAGTTATGAGTTTGGTCTTCAGTTAAAACAATGTGAAATAGTTTCACTACTCACGCCACCTGGAACACCACAGCATAATGGTGTGTCCGAACGTCATAACCGTACTTTATTAGATATGGTGCGACCTATGATGTCTCTTACCGATCTACCACTATCGTTTTGGGGTTATGCATTAAAGACAGCTGCATTCACGTTTAAAAGGGCACCATCTAAGTCCGTTGAGACGACACAATCTGAACTGTGGTTTGGCAAGAAACCAAAGTTGTCGTTTCTTAAAGTTTGGGATTGTGATGCTTATATGAAAAAGTTTCATCCTGATAAGCTCAAACCCAAATCGAAGAAATATGTCTTCATAGGATACCCAAAGGAGACTATTGGGTACACCTTCTATCACAGATCCGAAGGCAAGACATTCGTTGCTAAGAATGGATCCTTTCCAGAGAAGGAGATTCTCTCGAAAGAAGTGAGTGGGAGGAAAGTAGAAAACTTGATAAGGTAATTGTACCATCTCCCTTATTGGAAAGTAGTTCATCACAGAAATCTGTTCTTGTGACTACTACACCAATTAGTGAGGAAGCTAATGATGATGATCATGTAACTTCAGATCAAGTTACTACCGAATCTCGTAGGTAAACCAGAGTGAGATCCGCACCAGAGTGGTACGGTAATCCTGTTCTGGAAGTCATGTTACTAGACCATGACAAACTTGCGAACTATGAAGAAGCGATGGTGAGCCCAGATTCCGCAAAATGGCTTGAGGTCATGAAATCTGAGATGGGATCCATGTATGAGCACAAAGTATGGACTTTGGTTGACTTGCCCGATGATCGGCAAGCCATAGAAAAAAAATGGATCTTCAAGAGGAAGACGGACGCTGATAGTAGTGTTACTATCTACAAAGCTAGAATTGTCGTAAAAGGTTTTCGACAAAGTTCAAGGTGTTGACTACGATGAGATTTTCTCACTCGTATCGATGCTTAAAAGTCTGTTCAAATCATGTTAGCAATTGCCACATTTTATGAAATCTAGCAAATGGATAACAAAACTGCAATCCTTAATGGAATTCTTAAAGAAAGAGTTGTATATGATGCAACCAGAAGGTTTTGTCAATCCTAAAGGTGCTAACAAAATAAGCAAGCTCCAGCGATCCATCTATAGACTGGTGCAAGCATCACGGAGTTGGAATAAACGCTTTGATAGTATGATCAAAGCATATAGATTTTTACAGACTTGCGGTGAAGCCTGTATTTACAAGAAAGTGAGTGGGAGCACTACAACATTTCTGATAAGTATATGTGAATGACATATTGTTGATCGGAAATAATGTAGAATTATTCTGCAAAACATAAAGGAGTGTTTGAAAAGAGTTTTTCAAAGAAAGACCTCGGTGAAGCTGCTTACATATTGAGCATCAAGATCTATAGAGATAGATCAAGACACTTGATAAGTTTTTTTCAATGAGTACATACCTTGACAAGATTTTGAAGTAGTTCAAAATGGAACAGTCATAGAAAGGGTTATTACCTGTGTTACAAGGTATGAAATTGAGTAAGACTCAAAGCCCAACCACGGCAGAAGATAGAAAGAGAATGAAAGTCATTCCCTATGCCTCAGCCATAGGTTCTATAAAGTATGCCATGCTGTGTACCAGATCTATTGTATACCCTACACTGATTTTGGCAAGGGAGTACAATAGTGATCTAGGAGTAGATCACTGGACAACGGTCAAAATTATCCTTAGTGGAATAAGGATATGTTTCTCGATTATGGAGGTGACAAAAGGTTCGTCGTAAAGAGTTACATCGATGCAAGTTTTGACACTGACCTAGATAACATTAAGTCTCAATCTGGATACATATTGAAAGTGGAGACAATATGAGCATCCAGGTTCCGCTATTGGTTATTAACCGGAGACGTGTCTCGGTCATGTCTACATTGTTCTCGAACCCGTAGGGTCCGCACGTTTAAGGTTTCGATGACAATTATATTATGAGTTTACGCATTTTTGATGTACCGAAGTTTGTTCGGAGTCCCAGATGTGATCATGGACATGACGAGGAGTCTCGAAATGGTCAATACATAAAGATTGATATATTGGAAGCCTATATTTGGATATCGGAAGCGTTCCGGGTGAAATCGGGATTTTACCGGATTACCGGGAGGTTACCGGAACCCCCCGGGAGGTATATGGGCCTTAGTGGGCCTTAGTGGAAGAGAGGAAAGGTGGCCAGAGATGGGCCGCGCGCCCCTCCCCCCCTTGGTCCGAATAGGACAAGGAGAGGGGGCCGGCCCCCCTTCCTCCTCTCTCTCCTCTTTTCCCCCCTCCGCGAATCCTATTCCAACTAGGAAAGGGGGAGTCCTACTCCCGGAAGGAGTAGGACTCCTCCTGGCGCGCCACCTCTTGGCCGGCCAGCCCCCCCCCCTTTGAGCCTTTATATACGGAGGCACGGGGCACCCCTTGAGACACAAGTTGATCCACGTGATCAT